>NW_027039998.1:0-97500 GCF_034236695.1 Oncorhynchus nerka
ATATCTATATCATTCGCTTACATTGTCTGCTGAAGATAGGCCTAATTCAATCAGGACTGATATCTATATCATTCGTTTACATTGTCTGCTGAAGATAGGCCTAATTCAATCAGGACTGATATCTATATCATTCGTTTACATTGTCTGCTGATGATAGGCCTAATTCAATCAGGACTGATATCTATATCATTCGTTTACATTGTCTGCTGAAGATAGGCCTAATTCAATCAGGACTGATATCTATATATTAACAAATATTATACATTTGTGTATAATATTTAAATGTGTGTCAATTTATATTTTATATTTTACAGTTTAAATGATTAAAATGACATGCGCTGAATATATAGTGAAACAATCAGGCAGACTGTAAATAATGACATGGATTTGAAAGGATTTTTGTATTGACCAGGAAATCCCATAACAATATGTCTCTATTGACCAGGAAATCCCATTACAATATGTCTCTATTGACCAGGAAATCCCGAACAATATGTCTCTATTGACCAGGAAATCCCATTAAATATGTCTCTATTGACCAGGAAATCTAACAATATGTCTCTATTGACCAGGAAATCCCATTACAATATGTCTCTATTGTCCAGGAAATCCCATAACAATATGTCTCTATTGACCAGGAAATCCCATAACAATATGTCTCTATTGACCAGAAATCCCATAACAATATGTCTCTATTGACCAGGAAATCCCATAACAATATGTCTCTATTGACCAGGAAATACCATAACAATATGTCTCTATTGACCAGGAAATCACATAACAATTATTGACCAAAATCCCATAACAATATGTCTCTATTGACCAGGAAATACCATAACAATATGTCTCTATTGACCAGGAAATCCCATTAACAATATGTCTCTATTGACCAGGAAATCCCATAACAATATGTCTCTATTGACCAGGAAATCCCATAACAATAATGACCAGGAAATCCCATAACAATATGTCTCTATTGACCAGGAAATCCCATTACAATATGTCTCTATTGTCCAGGAAATCCCATTAACAATATGTCTCTATTGACCAGAAATCCCATAACAATATGTCTCTATTGACCAGGAAATCCCATAACAATATGTCTCTATTGACCAGGAAATCCCATAACAATATGTCTCTATTGACCAGGAAATCCCATAACAATATGTCTCTCTTGAGGTCTCTCTTGACCAGGAAATCCCATAACAATATGTCTCTCTTGACCAGGAAATCCCATAACAATATGTCTCTCTTGACCAGGAAATGCCATAACAATATGTCTCTATTGACCAGGAAATGCCATAACAATATGTCTCTATTGACCAGGAAATACCATAACAATATGTCTCTATTGTCCAGGAAATACCATAACAATATGTCTCTATTGACCAGAAATACCATAACAATATGTCTCTATTGACCAGGAAATCCCATTACAATATGTCTCTATTGACCAGGAAATCCCATAACAATATGTCTCTATTGACCAGGAAATGCCATAACAATATGTCTCTATTGACCAGGAAATACCATAACAATATGTCTCTATTGACCAGGAAATCCCATAAATATGTCTCTATTGACCAGGAAATCCCATTACAATATGTCTCTATTGACCAGGAAATCCCATAACAATATGTCTCTATTGTCCAGGAAATACCATAACAATATGTCTCTATTGACCAGGAAATCCCATAACAATATGTCTCTATTGACCAGGAAATCCCATAACAATATGTCTCTATTGACCAGGAAATCCCATAACAATATGTCTCTATTGACCAGGAAATCCCATAACAATATGTCTCTATTGACCAGGAAATCCCATAACAATATGTCTCTATTGACCAGGAAATCCCATTACAATATGTCTCTATTGTCCAGGAAATCCCATAACAATATGTCTCTATTGACCAGGAAATCCCATAACAATATGTCTCTATTGACCAGGAAATCCCATAACAATATGTCTCTATTGACCAGGAAATCCCATAACAATATGTCTCTATTGACCAGGAAATACCATAACAATATGTCTCTATTGACCAGGAAATCACATAACAATATGTCTCTATTGACCAGGAAATCCCATAACAATATGTCTCTATTGACCAGGAAATACCATAACAATATGTCTCTATTGACCAGGAAATCCCATTAACAATATGTCTCTATTGACCAGGAAATCCCATAACAATATGTCTCTATTGACCAGGAAATCCCATAACAATATGTCTCTATTGACCAGGAAATCCCATAACAATATGTCTCTATTGACCAGGAAATCCCATAACAATCCCATTAACAATATGTCTCTATTGACCAGGAAATCCCATAACAATATGTCTCTATTGACCAGGAAATCCCATTAACAATATGTCTCTATTGACCAGGAAATCCCATAACAATATGTCTCTATTGACCAGGAAATCCCATAACAATATGTCTCTCTTGACCAGGAAATCCCATAACAATATGTCTCTCTTGACCAGGAAATCCCATAACAATATGTCTCTCTTGACCAGGAAATCCCATAACAATATGTCTCTCTTGACCAGGAAATGCCATAACAATATGTCTCTATTGACCAGGAAATGCCATAACAATATGTCTCTATTGACCAGGAAATACCATAACAATATGTCTCTATTGTCCAGGAAATACCATAACAATATGTCTCTATTGACCAGGAAATACCATAACAATATGTCTCTATTGACCAGGAAATCCCATAACAATATGTCTCTATTGACCAGGAAATCCCATTACAATATGTCTCTATTGTCCAGGAAATCCCATTAACAATATGTCTCTATTGACCAGGAAATCCCATAACAATATGTCTCTATTGACCAGGAAATCCCATTAACAATATGTCTCTATTGACCAGGAAATCCCATAACAATATGTCTCTATTGACCAGGAAATCCCATAACAATATGTCTCTCTTGACCAGGAAATCCCATAACAATATGTCTCTCTTGACCAGGAAATCCCATAACAATATGTCTCTCTTGACCAGGAAATCCCATAACAATATGTCTCTCTTGACCAGGAAATGCCATAACAATATGTCTCTATTGACCAGGAAATGCCATAACAATATGTCTCTATTGACCAGGAAATACCATAACAATATGTCTCTATTGTCCAGGAAATACCATAACAATATGTCTCTATTGACCAGGAAATACCATAACAATATGTCTCTATTGACCAGGAAATCCCATTACAATATGTCTCTATTGACCAGGAAATCCCATAACAATATGTCTCTATTGACCAGGAAATGCCATAACAATATGTCTCTATTGACCAGGAAATACCATAACAATATGTCTCTATTGACCAGGAAATCCCATTACAATATGTCTCTATTGACCAGGAAATCCCATTACAATATGTCTCTATTGACCAGGAAATCCCATAACAATATGTCTCTATTGTCCAGGAAATACCATAACAATATGTCTCTATTGTCCAGGAAATCCCATAACAATATGTCTCTATTGACCAGGAAATCCCATAACAATATGTCTCTATTGACCAGGAAATCCCATAACAATATGTCTCTATTGACCAGGAAATACCATAACAATATGTCTCTATTGACCAGGAAATCCCATTAACAATATGTCTCTATTGACCAGAAATCCCATAACAATATGTCTCTATTGACCAGGAAATCCCATTACAATATGTCAAGGAAATCCCATGTCTCTATTGACCAGGAAATACCATAACAATATGTCTCTATTGACCAGAAATTGTCTCTATTGTCCAGGAAATCCCATAACAATATGTCTCTATTGACCAGGAAATCCCATAACAATATGTCTCTATTGACCAGGAAATCCCATAACAATATGTCTCTCTTGACCAGGAAATCCCATAACAATATGTCTCTATTGACCAGGAAATCCCATAACAATATGTCTCTATTGACCAGGAAATCCCATAACAATATGTCTCTATTGACCAGGAAATCCCATAACAATATGTCTCTATTGACCAGGAAATCCCATAACAATATGTCTCTATTGACCAGGAAATCCCATTAACAATATGTCTCTATTGACCAGGAAATCCCGTAACAATATGTCTCTATTGACCAGGAAATCCCATAACAATATGTCTCTATTGACCAGGAAATCCCATAACAATATGTCTCTGTTGACCAGGAAATCCCATAACAATATGTCTCTATTGACCAGGAAATCCCATAACAATATGTCTCTATTGACCAGGAAATCCCATAACAATATGTCTCTCTTGACCAGGAAATCCCATAACAATATGTCTCTATTGACCAGGAAATCCCATAACAATATGTCTCTATTGACCAGGAAATACCATAACAATATGTCTCTATTGACCAGGAAATCCCTCTATTGACCAGGAAATAATATCAATATGTCTCTATTGACCAGAAATCCCATAACAATATGTCTCTATTGACCAGGAAATCCCATAACAATATGTCTCTATTGACCAGGAAATCCCATAACAATATGTCTCTATTGACCAGGAAATCCCATAACAATATGTCTCTATTGACCAGGAAATCCCGTAACAATATGTCTCTATTGACCAGGAAATCAATATGTCTCTATTGACCAGGAAATCCCATTACAATATGTCTCTATTGACCAGGAAATGTCTCTATTGACCAGGAAATCCCATTAACAATATGTCTCTATTGACCAGGAAATCCCATAACAATATGTCTCTATTGACCAGGAAATCCCATTACAATATGTCTCTATTGTCCAGGAAATATTACAATATGTCTCTATTGACCAGGAAATACCATAACAATATGTCTCTATTGACCAGGAAATCCCATAACAATATGTCTCTATTGTCCAGGAAATATAACAATATGTCTCTATTGACCAGGAAATCCCATAACAATATGTCTCTATTGACCAGGAAATCCCATAACAATATGTCTCTCTTGACCAGGAAATCCCATAACAATATGTCTCTATTGACCAGGAAATCCCATTAACAATATGTCTCTATTGACCAGGAAATCCCATAACAATATGTCTCTATTGACCAGGAAATCCCATAACAATATGTCTCTATTGACCAGGAAATCCCATAACAATATGTCTCTATTGACCAGGAAATCCCATTAACAATATGTCTCTATTGACAATATGTCTCTATTGACCAGGAAATCCCATAACAATATGTCTCTATTGACCAGGAAATCCCATAACAATATGTCTCTGTTGACCAGGAAATCCCATAACAATATGTCTCTATTGACCAGGAAATCCCATAACAATATGTCTCTATTGACCAGGAAATCCCATAACAATATGTCTCTCTTGACCAGGAAATCCCATAACAATATGTCTCTATTGACCAGGAAATCCCATAACAATATGTCTCTATTGACCAGGAAATACCATAACAATATGTCTCTATTGACCAGGAAATCCCATAACAATATGTCTCTATTGATTGACCAGGAAATCCATAACAATATGTCTCTATTGACCAGGAAATCCCATAACAATATGTCTCTATTGACCAGGAAATCCCATAACAATATGTCTCTATTGACCAGAAATCCCATAACAATATGTCTCTATTGACCAGGAAATCCCATAACAATATGTCTCTATTGACCAGGAAATCCCATAACAATATGTCTCTATTGACCAGGAAATCCCATTAACAATATGTCTCTATTGACCAGGAAATCCCGTAACAATATGTCTCTATTGACCAGGAAATCCCATAACAATATGTCTCTATTGACCAGGAAATCCCATAACAATATGTCTCTATTGACCAGGAAATCCCATAACAATATGTCTCTATTGACCAGGAAATCCCATAACAATATGTCTCTATTGACCAGGAAATCCCATAACAATATGTCTCTATTGACCAGGAAATCCCATAACAATATGTCTCTATTGACCAGGAAATACCATAACAACATGTCTCTATTGACCAGGAAATACCATAACAATATGTCTCTATTGACCAGGAAATACCATAACAATATGTCTCTATTGACCAGGAAATACCATAACAATATGTCTCTATTGACCAGGAAATACCATAACAATATGTACCATAACAATATGTCTTTATTGACCAGGAAATACCATAACAATATGTCTCTCTTGACCAGGAAATACCATAACAATATGTCTCTATTGACCAGGAAATACCATAACAATATGTCTTCTTGACCAGGAAATACCATAACAATATGTTGACTACCATAACTATGTCTTTATTGACCAGGAAATCCCATAACAATATGTCTCTTGACCAGGAAATACCATAACAATATGTCTCTATTGACCAGGAAATACCATAACAATATGTCTCTCTTGACCAGGAAATACCATAACAATATGTTGACCAGGAAATACCATAACAATATGTTGACCAGGAAATCCCATAACAATATGTCTCTATTGACCAGGAAATCCCATAACAATATGTCTCTCTTGACCAGGAAATTCCATAACAATATGTCTCTAATGTCCATCACTAGCTTTGATTTCATTCCTTTAATGGGCAACTCAATATGTCTCTAATGTCCATCACTAGCTTTGATTTCATGGCTTTAATGGGCAACTCAATATGTCTCTCTTGTCCATCATCACTAGCTTTGATTTCATTCCTTTAATGGGCAACTCAATATGTCTCTATTGTCCATCACCACTAGCTTTGATTTCATTCCTTTAATGGACAACTCAATATGTCTCTTCACCACTAGCTTTGATTTCATTCCTTTAATGGACAACTCAATATGTCTCTATTGTCCATCATCACTAGCTTTGATTTCATTCCTTTAATGGGCAACTCAATATGTCTCTATTGTCCATCATCACTAGCTTTGATTTCATTCCTTTAATGGGCAACTCAATATGTCTCTATTGTCCATCATCACTAGCTTTGATTTCATTCCTTTAATGGGCAACTCACCGACCTGCTATAGCAGATGTTTCAAATTGTAAAACAACGTTAGAAATTAAATCGCTCTTAAATGATGTTTTAGAGGTCAACAGCATTTTACAACCTTGTCATTTCACAGTTTAAACACACAATGAACACTGAGTGGTGAATGACGTTGGGTTTTGGATAATGTTCACTTTCTGGTTGTTTTGAAAACAAATATATGGGACAAACATAATGTAAACCACGTGGTCATTTTTACTAAATGGCTTGTTTGAGATACAAAAAGCAAACAAAATGCATGTTTTAACCTCTTGCCTCTAGTTGGGACGCTTGCGTCCCAACTAGAGCTCTGGAAATGCAAATGTGCTACGCTAAATGCTAATAGTTTTAGTTAAAACTTTAATTCCATTTCAAATTGGTTGCTGCCATGTTAAAGGGTTTTAAAGGCCGATGGTTTTGAATCCCAGCCTCATACGTTGACCATATGTTTCAGATTGACTACTGTAGCAACAAGGCTGAGGAGTTGCACCATCTACCCAGGGGAGGAACTGAAGAGAGATCTGACATGTTTATAGGGTTTTAAAAGGGAATCCCAGCCTCATACGTTGAACATATGTTTCAGATTGACTACTGTAGCAACAAGGCTGAGGAGTTGCACCATCTACCCAGGGGAGGAACTGAAGAGAGATCTGACATGTTTATAGGGTTTTAAAGGAATCCCAGCCTCATACGTTGACCATATGTTTCAGATTGACTACTGTAGCAACAAGGCTGAGGAGTTGCACCATCTACCCAGGGAGGAACTGAAGAGAGATCTGACATGTTTATAGGGTTTTAAAATGGAATCCCAGCCTCATACGTTGACCATATGTTTCAGATTGACTACTGTAGCAACAAGGCTGAGGAGTTGCACCATCTACCCAGGGGAGGAACTGAAGAGAGATCTGACATGTTTATAGGGTTTTAAAAGGGAATCCCAGCCTCATACGTTGACCATATGTTTCAGATTGACTACTGTAGCAACAAGGCTGAGGAGTTGCACCATCTACCCAGGGGAGGAACTGAAGAGAGATCTGACATGTTTATAGGGTTTTAAAAGGGAATCCCAGCCTCATACGTTGACCATATGTTTCAGATTGACTACTGTAGCAACAAGGCTGAGGAGTTGCACCATCTACCCAGGGAGGAACTGAAGAGAGATCTGACATGTTTATAGGGTTTTAAAAGGGAATCCCAGCCTCATACGTTGACCATATGTTTCAGATTGACTACTGTAGCAACAAGGCTGAGGAGTTGCCGTTAGAGTCCGTTAGAGTCCAGTATCAGAGTAAGGATATGGGCCGCAGACGGCCAACACTGAAGCGGACATTTTGGTTCCTTTATCCGATCTGCTGCTTTCTAGGACTGTCTGTGTGTATCATCTCTGCTTGTCATCCGAACCCCTCCAAGGTAACGGAAGCTCCTGTAGCTTTCAGTGACCTCACCAATAAACACTTCCTGCTAACAGACTCTGGTCCCTGGATGTATTTCTGTTCGTCACACGTGCAGAAGACCCTGGACGCCACAAATCAAACTCCGGGCCTTGTGTGTCTGGGGTTTTTCCTCTCGTCACTTGATTTGATCAATTAAGGTCCTTTAATGAGTTAGAATACCAGCCGAGGGGACTTCCTGTGTCGTAACTCGACAGGAAATAAGGTTGTGTCTACACTGACATGGGACTTCTGCGACCAGAATAGAAGATCACATTGAAAAGACCGATTCTACACGCACACCAGTGTTCTTCCTGTTCAGATCTGTCTTGACCACTTCAGGTGGTGGTCAGGGATGTGCGCAGGTTTCCTCCTCGGTCTGGACCCAATCGGGCTCCTGGTGGTGGTTAGGGATGTGCGCAGGTTTCCTCCTCGGTCGGGACCCAATCGGGCTCCTGGTGGTGGTCAGGGATGTGCGCAGGTTTCCTCCTCGGTCTGGACCCAATCGGGCTCCTGATAGAGCATACAGTGGGTGACGTCATTAGCGCTCTTCCCACAAGAAGAAAACGTGTGTTTTGGAGGTAGGTAGTAGCAGAGTGTCCTCTGGGCGTTTCGCTCTCGGAGCGTTCAGAGCGCTCTGGCCGAGGAGGAGGGTTGATCCTGACCTCACACCAGCAGTCACCCACCCAAGCTAACTGGCTAAAGTTGGCTAGCTACACTATTAATGGAGGTGTGGAGGAGGTGTGTCTATAGCTACACTGTATTAATGGAGGTGTGTCTACTGATACACTGTATTAATGGAGGTGTGTCTATAGATACACTGTATTAATGGAGGTGTGTCTATAGATACACTGTAAAGTCGCTCTGGATAAGAGCGTCTGCTAAATGACTTAAATGTAAATGTAAATGTAAATGATACACTGTATTAATGGAGGTGTGTCTATAGATACACTGTATTAATGGAGGTGTGTCTACAGATACACTGTATTAATGGAGGTGTGTCTACTGATACACTGTATTAATGGAGATGTGTCTACAGATACACTGTATTAATGGAGGTGTGTCTACTGATACACTGTATTAATGGAGGTGTGTCTACAGATACACTGTATTAATGGAGGTGTGTCTACTGATACACTGTATTAATGGAGATGTGTGTCTACAGATACACTGTATTAATGGAGGTGTGTCTACAGATACACTGTATTAATGGAGGTGTGTCTATAGATACACTGTATTAATGGAGGTGTGGAGGAGGAGGTGTGTCTATAGATACACTGTATTAATGGAGGTGTGTCTATAGATACACTGTATTAATGGAGGTGTGTCTATAGATACACTGTATTAATGGAGGTGTGTCTACAGATACACTGTATTAATGGAGGTGTGTCTACAGATACACTGTATTAATGGAGGTGTGTCTACAGATACACTGTATTAATGGAGTGGTGGAGGAGGTGTGTCTACAGATACACTGTATTAATGGAGGTGTGGAGGAGGAGGTGTGTCTATAGATACACTGTATTAATGGAGGTGTGTCTATAGATACACTGTATTAATGGAGGTGTGTCTACAGATACACTGTATTAATGGAGGTGTGTCTATAGATACACTGTATTAATGGAGGTGTGGAGGAGGAGGTGTGTCTACAGATACACTGTATTAATGGAGGTGTGGAGGAGTAGGTGTGTCTATAGATACACTGTATTAATGGAGGTGTGTCTACAGATACACTGTATTAATGGAGGTGTGTCTACAGATACACTGTATTAATGGAGGTGTGTCTATAGATACACTGTATTAATGGAGGTGTGTCTACAGATACACTGTATTAATGGAGGTGTGGAGGAGGAGGTGTGTCTATAGATACACTGTATTAATGGAGGTGTGTCTACAGATACACTGTATTAATGGAGGTGTGTCTACAGATACACTGTATTAATGGAGGTGTGGAGGAGGAGGTGTGTCTATAGATACACTGTATTAATGGAGGTGTGTCTATAGATACACTGTATTAATGGAGGTGTGTCTACAGATACACTGTATTAATGGAGGTGTGTCTACAGATACACTGTATTAATGGAGGTGTGTCTACAGATACACTGTATTAATGGAGGTGTGTCTACAGATACACTGTATTAATGGAGGTGTGTCTATAGATACACTGTATTAATGGAGGTGTGTCTACAGAGTATTAATGGAGGTGTGTCTATAGATACACTGTATTAATGGAGGTGTGTCTACAGATACACTGTATTAATGGAGGTGTGGAGGAGGTGTGTCTATAGATACACTGTATTAATGGAGGTGTGTCTATAGATACACTGTATTAATGGAGGTGTGTCTACAGATACACTGTATTAATGGAGGTGTGTCTACAGATACACTGTATTAATGGAGGTGTGTCTACAGATACACTGTATTAATGGAGGTGTGGAGGAGGTGTGTCTACAGATACACTGTATTAATGGAGGTGTGTCTACAGATACACTGTATTAATGGAGGTGTGTCTACAGATACACTGTATTAATGGAGGTGTGTCTATAGATACACTGTATTAATGGAGGTGTGTCTACAGATACACTGTATTAATGGAGGTGTGTCTACAGATACACTGTATTAATGGAGGTGTGTCTACAGATACACTGTATTAATGGAGGTGTGGAGGAGGAGGTGTGTCTATAGATACACTGTATTAATGGAGGTGTGTCTACAGATACACTGTATTAATGGAGGTGTGGAGGAGGAGGTGTGTCTACAGATACACTGTATTAATGGAGGTGTGTCTATAGATACACTGTATTAATGGAGGTGTGTCTACAGATACACTGTATTAATGGAGGTGTGTCTACAGATACACTGTATTAATGGAGGTGTGTCTACAGATACACTGTATTAATGGAGGTGTGTCTATAGATACACTGTATTAATGGAGTGTGAGGTGTGTCTACAGATACACTGTATTAATGGAGGTGTGTCTATAGATACACTGTATTAATGGAGGTGTGTCTACAGATACACTGTATTAATGGAGGTGTGTCTACAGATACACTGTATTAATGGAGGTGTGTCTATAGATACACTGTATTAATGGAGGTGTGTCTACAGATACACTGTATTAATGGAGGTGGGGAGGAGGTGTGTCTATAGATACACTGTATTAATGGAGGTGTGTCTACAGATACACTGTATTAATGGAGGTGTGTCTACAGATACACTGTATTAATGGAGGTGTGTCTATAGATACACTGTATTAATGGAGGTGTGTCTACAGATACACTGTATTAATGGAGGTGTGGACAGATACACTGTATTAATGGAGGTGTGTCTATAGATACACTGTATTAATGGAGGTGTGTGTGTCTACAGATACACTGTATTAATGGAGGTGTGTCTACAGATACACTGTATTAATGGAGGTGTGTCTACAGATACACTGTATTAATGGAGGTGTGTCTACAGATACACTGTATTAATGGAGGTGTGTCTATAGATACACTGTATTAATGGAGGTGTGTCTATAGATACACTGTATTAATGGAGGTGTGTCTACAGATACACTGTATTAATGGAGGTGTGTCTACTGTATTAATGGAGGTGTGTCTACAGATACACTGTATTAATGGAGGTGTGGAGGAGGAGGTCTACAGATACACTGTATTAATGGAGAAGATACACTGTATTAATGGAGGTGTGTCTATAGATACACTGTATTAATGGAGGTGTGTCTATAGATACACTGTAGATTAATGGAGGTGTGTCTACAGATACACTGTATTAATGGAGGTGTGTCTACTGATAGATACACTGTATTAATGGAGGTGTGTCTACAGATACACTGTATTAATGGAGGTGTGTCTATAGATACACTGTATTAATGGAGGTGTGTCTAGGTGGAGCCGTGTGTCTACAGATACACTGTAATTGTGGAGGAAGAGGTGTGTCTATGATACACTGTATTAATGGAGGTGTGTCTATAGATACACTGTATTAATGGAGGTGTGTCTACAGATACACTGTATTAGCTGGAGGTGTGTCTGGACAGATACACTGTATTAATGGAGGTGTCTACAGATACACTGTATTAATGGAGGTGTGTCTACAGATACACTGTATTAATGGAGGTGTGTCTACAGATACACTGTATTAATGGAGGTGTGTCTACAGATACACTGTATTAATGGAGGTGTGTCTAAAGATACACTGTATTAATGGAGGTGTGTCTACAGATACACTGTATTAATGGAGGTGTGTCTACAATACACTGATACACTGTATTAATGGAGAGTGTGTCTACAGATACACTGTATTAATGGAGGTGTGTCTACAGATACACTGTATTAATGGAGGTGTGTCTACAGATACACTGTATTAATGGAGGTGTGTCTATAGATACACTGTATTAATGGAGGTGTGTCTACAGATACACTGTATTAATGGAGGTGTGTCTACAGATACACTGTATTAATGGAGGTGTGTCTATAGATACACTGTATTAATGGAGGTGTGTCTATAGATACACTGTATTAATGGAGGTGTGTCTATAGATACACTGTATTAATGGAGGTGTGTCTACAGATACACTGTATTAATGGAGGTGTGTCTATAGATACACTGTATTAATGGAGGTGTGTCTACAGATACACTGTATTAATGGAGGTGTGTCTATAGATACACTGTATTAATGGAGGTGTGTCTATAGATACACTGTATTAATGGAGGTGTGGAGGAGGTGTGTCTATAGATACACTGTATTAATGGAGGTGTGGAGGAGGTGTGTCTACAGATACACTGTATTAATGGAGGTGTGTCTACAGATACAC
Source organism: Oncorhynchus nerka (assembly GCF_034236695.1). Classification (NCBI taxonomy): domain Eukaryota; kingdom Metazoa; phylum Chordata; class Actinopteri; order Salmoniformes; family Salmonidae; genus Oncorhynchus; species Oncorhynchus nerka. The sequence continues at coordinate 13,229 of NW_027039998.1, forward strand.
TGTATTAATGGAGGTGTGTGTGTCTATAGATACACTGTATTAATGGAGGTGTGTCTATAGATACACTGTATTAATGGAGGTGTGTCTACAGATACACTGTATTAATGGAGGTGTGTCTACAGATACACTGTATTAATGGAGGTGTGTCTACAGATACACTGTATTAATGGAGGTGTGTCTATAGATACACTGTATTAATGGAGGTGTGTCTATAGATACACTGTATTAATGGGTGTGGTGTGTCTATAGATACACTGTATTAATGGAGGTGTGTCTACAGATACACTGTATTAATGGAGGTGTGGAGGAGGTGTGTCTACAGATACACTGTATTAATGGAGGTGTGTCTACAGATACACTGTATTAATGGAGGTGTCTACAGATACACTGTATTAATGGAGGTGTGTCTACAGATACACTGTATTAATGGAGGTGTGTCTACAGATACACTGTATTAATGGAGGTGGAGGAGGTGTGTCTATAGATACACTGTATTAATGGAGGTGTGTCTAGATACACTGAGGAGTGTGTCTATAGATACACTGTATTAATGGAGTGTGTCTACTGATACACTGTATTAATGGAGGTGTGTCTACAGATACACTGTATTAATGGAGGTGTGTCTATAGATACACTGTATTAATGGAGGTGTGTCTACAGATACACTGTATTAATGGAGGTGTGGAGGAGGAGGTGTGTCTATAGATACACTGTATTAATGGAGGTGTGTCTACAGATACACTGTATTAATGGAGGTGTGGAGGAGGAGGTGTGTCTATAGATACACTGTATTAATGGAGGTGTGTCTATAGATACACTGTATTAATGGAGGTGTGTCTATAGATACACTGTATTAATGGAGGTGTGTCTATAGATACACTGTATTAATGGAGGTGTGTCTACAGATACACTGTATTAATGGAGGTGTGTCTACAGATACACTGTATTAATGGAGGTGTGTCTACAGATACACTGTATTAATGGAGGTGTGTCTATAGATACACTGTATTAATGGAGGTGTGTCTATAGATACACTGTATTAATGGAGGTGTGTCTATAGATACACTGTATTAATGGAGTGTGTGGAGGAGGTGTGTCTATAGATACACTGTATTAATGGAGGTGTCTACAGATACACTGTATTAATGGAGGTGTGTCTACAGATACACTGTATTAATGGAGGTGGGAGGAGGTGTGTCTATAGATACACTGTATTAATGGAGGTGTGTCTACTGATACACTGTATTAATGGAGGTGTGTCTACAGATACACTGTATTAATGGAGGTGTGTCTATAGATACACTGTATTAATGGAGGTGTGTCTACAGATACACTGTATTAATGGAGGTGTGTCTATAGATACACTGTATTAATGGAGGTGTGTCTACAGATACACTGTATTAATGGAGGTGTGTCTATAGATACACTGTATTAATGGAGGTGTGTCTACAGATACACTATATTAATGGAGGTGTGGAGGAGGTGTGTCTACAGATACACTGTATTAATGGAGGTGTGTCTACTGATACACTGTATTAATGGAGGTGTGTCTATAGATACACTGTATTAATGGAGGTGTGTCTACAGATACACTGTATTAATGGAGGTGTGTCTACAGATACACTGTATTAATGGAGGTGTGTCTATAGATACACTGTATTAATGGAGGTGTGTCTATAGATACACTGTATTAATGGAGGTGTGTCTATAGATACACTGTATTAATGGAGGTGTGTCTACAGATACACTGTATTAATGGAGGTGTGTCTACAGATACACTGTATTAATGGAGGTGTGTCTATAGATACACTGTATTAATGGAGGTGTGTCTACTAGATACACTGTATTAATGGAGGTGTGTCTACTGATACACTGTATTAATGGAGGTGTGTCTACAGATACACTGTATTAATGGAGGTGTGTCTACAGATACACTGTATTAATGGAGGTGTGTCTACAGATACACTGTATTAATGGAGGTGTGTCTACAGATACACTGTATTAATGGAGGTGTGAACTATAGATATACTGTATTAATGGAGGTGTGTCTACAGATATACCAGTAAGAATGGAGGTGTGTCTATAGATACACTGTATTAATGGAGGTGTGTCTATAGATACACTGTATTAATGGAGGTGTGTCTATGGATACACTGTATTAATGGAGGTGTGTCTACAGATACACTGTATTAATGGAGGTGTGGAGGACAAACACACAGGTAGTGTGTCTCGATACACTGTATTAATGGAGGTGTGTCTACAGATACACTATATTAATGGAGAGGTTGCCACAATACACTGAGGAGGTGTGTCTATAGATACACTGTATTAATGGAGGTGTGGAGGAGGAGGTGTGTCTATAGATACACTGTATTAATGGAGGTGTGTCTACTGATACACTGTATTAATGGAGGTGTGTCTACAGATACACTGTATTAATGGAGGTGTGTGTCTACAGATACACTGTATTAATGGAGGTGTGTCTACAGATACACTGTATTAATGGAGGTGTGTCTACTGATACACTGTATTAATGGAGGTGTGTCTATAGGATATAGATACACTGTATTAATGGAGGTGTGTCTACAGATACACTGTATTAATGGAGGTGTGTCTATAGATACACTGTATTAATGGAGGTGTGTCTACAGATACACTGTATTAATGGAGGTGTGTCTATAGATACACTGTATTAATGGAGGTGTGTCTACAGATACACTGTATTAATGGAGGTGTGTCTACAGATACACTGTAGGAGGTGTGTCTATAGATACACTGTATTAATGGAGGTGTGTCTACAGATACACTGTATTAATGGATGGAGGTGTGTCTACAGATTAATGGAGGTGTGTCTGATACCAGGAGGGAGGAGTGCTGAGGAGGAGGTGTGTCTATAGATACACTGGAGGTGTGTCTATTATTAATGGAGGTGGATACACTGTATTAATTGTGTCTACAGAGGTGTGTTAATGGAGGTGTGTCTAGATACACTGTATTAATGGAGGTGTGGAGGAGGTGTGTCTATAGATACACTGTATTAATGGAGGTGTGTCTACAGATACACACTGTATTAATGGAGGTGTGTCTATAGATACACTGTATTAATGGAGGTGTGTCTATAGATACACTGTATTAATGGAGGTGTGTCTACTGATACACTGTATTAATGGAGGTGTGTCTATAGATACACTGTATTAATGGAGGTGTGTCTATAGATACACTGTATTAATGGAGGTTTGTCTGGAACACTGGGAGGTGTGTCTATAGATACACTGTATTAATGGAGTGTGTCTACAGATACACTGTATTAATGGAGGTGTGGAGAAGGTGTGTCTATAGATACACTGTATTAATGGAGGTGTCTACTGATACACTGTATTAATGGAGGTGTGTCTACAGATACACTGTATTAATGGAGTTGTCTAGATACACTGTATTAATGGAGAGTGTCTACAGATACACTGTATTAATGGAGGTGTGTCTATAGATACACTGTATTAATGGAGGTGTGTCTATAGATACACTGTATTAATGGAGTGTGTCTAAACTGTCTTAATGGAGGTGTGTCTAGAGATACACTGTATTAATGGAGTGTGTCTATAGATACACTGTATTAATGGAGGTGTGGTAAATGGAGGTGTGTCTATAGATACACTGTATTAATGGAGGTGTGTTACAGATACACTGTATTAATGGAGGTGTGTCTAGATACACTGTATTGATGGAGGTGTGTCTACTGATACACTGTATTAATGGAGGTGTGTCTACAGATACACTGTATTAATGGAGGTGTGTCTATAGATACACTGTATTAATGGAGGTGTGTCTACAGATACACTGTATGTGTAATGGAGGTGTGTCTAGGTACACTGGGAGGTGTGTCTAGATACACTGTATTAAGGAGTTGTGTCTATAGATACACTGTATTAATGGAGGTGTGTCTACATACACTGTATTAATGGAGGTGTGGAGGAGGAGGTAACTGTATTAATGGAGGTGTGTATTACATGAGGGTACACTGTATTAATGGAGGTGTGGAGGAGTCTACAGATACACTGTATTAATGGAGGTGTGTCTACAGATACACTGTATTAATGGAGGTGTGGAGGTGTGTCTAATACACTGTATTAATGGAGTGTGTCTACAGATACACTGTATTAATGGAGGTGTGTCTACTGAGATACACTGTATTAATGGAGGTGTGTCTACAGATACACTGTATTAATGGAGGTGTGTCTATAGATACACTGTATTAATGGAGGTGTGTCTAGAGATACACTGTATTAATGGAGGTGTGGATACACTGTATTAATGGGAGGGAGGAGGTGTGTCTATAGATACACTGTATTAATGGAGGTGTGTCTATAGATACACTGTATTAATGGAGGTGTGTCTGGGACACTGTATTAATGGAGGTGTGTCTACAGATACACTGTATTAATGGAGGTGTGGAGGAGGAGGTCTATAGATACACTGTATTAATGGAGGTGTGTCTACTGATACACTGTATTAATGGAGGTGTGTCTACAGATACACTGTATTACACTGTATTAATGGAGGTGTGTCTACAGATACACTGTATTAATGGAGGTGTGTCTACAGATACACTGTATTAATGGAGGTGTGGAGGAGGAGGTGTGTCTACAGATACACTGTATTAATGGAGGTGTGTCTACTGATACACTGTATTAATGGAGGTGTGTCTACAGATACACTGTATTAATGGAGGTGTGTCTATAGATACACTGTATTAATGGAGGTGTGTCTACTGATACACTGTATTAATGGAGGTGTGTCTACAGATACACTGTATTAATGGAGGTGTGGAGGAGGAGGTGTGTCTACAGATACACTGTATTAATGGAGGTGTGTCTACTGATACACTGTATTAATGGAGGTGTGTCTACAGATACACTGTATTAATGGAGGTGTGGAGGAGGAGGTGTGTCTACAGATACACTGTATTAATGGAGGTGTGTCTACTAGATACACTGTATTAATGGAGGTGTGTCTATAGATACACTGTATTAATGGAGGTGTGTCTAAGATACACTGTATTAATGGAGTGTGTCTATAGATACACTGTATTAATGGAGGTGTGTACAGATACACTGTATTAATGGAGGTGTGGAGGAGGAGGTGTGTCTATAGATACACTGTATTAATGGAGGTGTGTCTACAGATACACTGTATTAATGGAGGTGTGGAGGGAGGTGTCTACAGATACACTGTATTAATGGAGGTGTGTCTACAGATACACTGTATTAATGGAGGTGTGTCTAGATACACTGTATTAATGGAGGTGTGGAGGAGGAGGTGTGTCTACAGATACACTGTATTAATGGACTACTGATACACTGTATTAATGGAGGTGTGTCTACAGATACACTGTATTAATGGAGGTGTGTCTATAGAATACACTGTATTAATGGAGTTTAGATACACTGTATTAATGGAGGTGTGTCTACAGATACACTGTATTAATGGAGGTGTGTCTATAGATACACTGTATTAATGGAGGTGTGTCTACAGATACACTGTATTAATGGAGGTGTGGAGGAGGAGGTGTGTCTATAGATACACTGTATTAATGGAGGTGTGTCTACAGATACACTGTATTAATGGAGGGGTGTCTACTGATACACTGTATTAATGGAGGTGTGGAGGAGGAGGTGTGTCTACAGATACACTGTATTAATGGAGGTGTGGAGGAGGAGGTGTGTCTATAGATACACTGTATTAATGGAGGTGTGTCTATAGATACACTGTATTAATGGAGGTGTGTCTACAGATACACTGTATTAATGGAGGTGTGTCTACAGATACACTGTATTAATGGAGGTGTGTCTACAGATACACTGTATTAATGGAGGTGTGTCTATAGATACACTGTATTAATGGAGGTGTGTCTATAGATACACTGTATTAATGGAGGTGTGGAGGAGGTGTGTCTACTGATACACTGTATTAATGGAGGTGTGTCTACAGATACACTGTATTAATGGAGGTGTGGAGGTGTGTCTATAGATACACTGTATTAATGGAGAAGTGTCTATAGATACACTGTATTAATGGAGGTGTGTCTACAGATACACTGTATTAATGGAGGTGTGTCTACAGATACACTGTATTAATGGAGGTGTGTCTACAGATACACTGTATTAATGGAGGTGTGTGTGTCTACAGATACACTGTATTAATGGAGGTGTGTCTACTGATACACTGTATTAATGGAGGTGTGTCTACAGATACACTGTATTAATGGAGGTGTGTCTATAGATACACTGTATTAATGGAGGTGTGTCTACAGATACACTGTATTAATGGAGGTGTGTCTATAGATACACTGTATTAATGGAGGTGTGTCTACAGATACACTGTATTAATGGAGGTGTGGTAGGAGGAGGTGTGTCTATAGATACACTGTATTAATGGAGGTGTGTCTACAGATGTATTAATGGAGGTGTGGAGGAGGAGGTGTGTCTATAGATACACTGTATTAATGGAGAGTGTGTCTATAGATACACTGTATTAATGGAGGTGTGTCTACAGATACACTGTATTAATGGAGGTGTGTCTACAGATACACTGTATTAATGGAGGTGTGTCTACAGATACACTGTATTAATGGAGGTGTGTCTACAGATACACTGTATTAATGGAGGTGTGTCTATAGATACACTGTATTAATGGAGGTGTGGAGGAGGTGTGTCAATAGATACACTGTATTAATGGAAGTGTGAAAAAATAGATACACTGTATTAATGGAGGTGTGGAGGAGGTGTGTCTATAGATACACTGTATTAATGGAGGTGTGTCTATAGATACACTATATTAATGGAGGTGTGTCTACAGATACACTGTATTAATGGAGGTGTGTCTACTGATACACTGTATTAATGGAGGTGTGTCTACAGATACACTGTATTAATGGAGGTGTGGAGGAGGAGGTGTGTCTACAGATACACTGTATTAATGGAGGTGTGTCTACTGAGTATTAATGGAGGTGTGTCTACAGATACACTGTATTAATGGAGGTGTGTCTATAGATACACTGTATTAATGGAGGTGTGTCTACAGATACACTGTATTAATGGAGGTGTGTCTATAGATACACTGTATTAATGGAGGTGTGTCTACAGATACACTGTATTAATGGAGGTGTGGAGGAGGAGGTGTGTCTATAGATACACTGTATTAATGGAGGTGTGTCTACAGATACACTGTATTAATGGAGGTGTGGAGGAGGAGGTGTGTCTGAGATACACTGTATTAATGGAAGGAGGAGGTGTGTCTATAGATACACTGTATTAATGGAGGTGTGTCTATAGATACACTGTATTAATGGAGGTGTGTCTACAGATACACTGTATTAATGGAGGTGTGTCTACAGATACACTGTATTAATGGAGGTGTGTCTATAGATACACTGTATTAATGAGGTGGAGGAGGTGTGTCTATAGATACACTGTATTAATGGAGGTGTGTCTATAGATACACTGTATTAATGGAGGTGTGTCTACAGATACACTGTATTAATGGAGGTGTGTCTACTGATACACTGTATTAATGGAGGTGTGTCTATAGATACACTATATTAATGGAGGTGTGTCTACAGAGTATTAATGGAGGTGTGTCTACAGATACACTGTAGGAGGTGTGTCTACAGATACACTGTATTAATGGAGGTGTGTCTATAGATACACTGTATTAATGGAGTGTGTCTATAGATACTGTGGCAAAAGAAGGGGGTCGAGTGATAAGTGGCAGATATGTGAGAGCAGAACTACTGCCCGTATCACTAAAATGGCTGTCAGAACTACAGATCACAAAATGGCCGACCGGGCAAAACTACAAGTCCCAGAAGCAAGGGGAACCCTCAGAAGGTGGAGCCGACTCACAGATAAGGGGTCAAGATAAACCAGGAAGAGGGAGAGAGAGTGCTGGAAGGATCTATGAACAATAGAGAAAGAGACTATAGAGATTGGCTGGATTTACTGTGTATGAGCTGGATTGTTTTGGACTTACCTGTTGGCGTTTGGACCTGGAGAGATTCGTGTACCGAACCCTGCTGACCTCGCCTACGGCCTGGGTGGACCAGGACAAACACACAGGTACTGTCCTGTTCGAAAGAACTCTCATTCTTGGGTGATTTGGTGACAGTTTACCACTTAGTTTGTGACAAACGCTCCTAACCTTGAAGAGGTTTGCCACAATACACTGTACTAATGGAGGTGTGTCTATAGATACACTGTATTAATGGAGGTGTGTCTATAGATACTGTACTATAGATACACTGTATTAATGGAGGTGTGTCTATTAATGGGAGGTGTGTCTATAGATACACTGTATTAATGGAGGTGTGTCTATAGATACACTGTATTAATGGAGGTGTGTCTATAGATACACTGTATTAATGGAGGTGTGTCTATAGATACACTGTATTAATGGAGGTGTGTCTATAGATACACTGTATTAATGGAGGTGTGTCTATAGATACACTGTATTAATGGAGGTGTGTCTATAGATACACTGTATTAATGGAGGTGTGTCTATAGATACACTGTATTAATGGAGATGTGTCTATAGATACACTGTATTAATGGAGGTGTGTCTACAGATACACTGTATTAATGGAGGTGTGTCTACAGATACAGATAATGGAGGTGTGTCTACAGATACTGTATTAATGGAGGTGTGTCTATAGATACACTATATTAATGGAGGTGTGGAGGAGGTGTGTCAGGCTACACTGTATTAATGGAGGTGTGGAGGAGGTGTGTCTATAGATATACTGTATTAATGGAGGTGTGTCTACTGATACACTGTATTAATGGAGGTGTGTCTATAGATACACTGTATTAATGGAGGTGTGTCTATAGATACACTGTATTAATGGAGGTGTGTCTATAGATACACTGTATTAATGGAGGTGTGTCTACAGATACACTGTATTAATGGAGGTGTGTCTATAGATACACTGTATTAATGGAGGTGTGTCTATAGATACACTGTATTAAATGGAGGTGTGTCTATAGATACACTGTATTAATGGAGGTGTGTCTACAGATACACTGTATTAATGGAGGTGTGTCTATAGATACACTGTATTAATGGAGGTGTGGAGGAGGTGTGTCTATAGAACACTGTATTAATGGAGGTGTGGAGGAGGTGTCTATAGATATACTGTATTAATGGAGGTGTGTCTACAGATACACTGTATAATGGAGGTGTGTCTACAGATACACTGTATTAATGGAGGTGTGTCTATAGATACACTGTATTAATGGAGGTGTGTCTGATACACTGTATTATTGGAGGTGTGTCTATAGATACACTGTATTAATGGAGGTGTGTCTACAGATACACTGTATTAATGGAGGTGTGTCTACAGATACACTGTATTAATGGAGGTGTGTCTATAGATACACTATATTAATGGAGGTGTGTCTATAGCTACACTGTATTAATGGAGGTGTGTCTATAGATACACTGTATTAATGGAGGTGTGTCTATAGATACACTGTATTAATGGAGGTGTGTCTATAGATACACTGTATTAATGGAGGTGTGTCTATAGATACACTGTATTAATGGAGGTGTGTCTATAGATACACTGTATTAATGAGGTGTGTCTATAGATACACTGTATTAATGGAGGTGTGTCTATAGATACACTGTGAATGGAGGTGTGTCTATAGATACAATTAATGGAGTTGTGTCTATAGATACACTGTATTAATGGAGGTGTGTCTACAGATACACTGTATTAATGGAGGTGTGTCTACAGATACACTGTATTAATGGAGGTGTGTCTACAGATACACTGTATTAAGGAGGTGTGTCTATAGATACACTGTATTAATGGAGGTGTGGAGGAGGTGTGTCTATAGCTACACTGTATTAATGGAGGTGTGGAGGAGGTGTGTCTATAGATACACTGTATTAATGGAGGTGTGTCTACTGATACACTGTATTAATGGAGGTGTGTCTACAGATACACTGTATTAATGGAGGTGTGTCTAGATACACTGTATTAATGGAGGTGTGTCTATAGATACACTGTATTATTGGAGGTGTGTCTAGATACACTGTATTAATGGAGGGTTTCTGATACACTGTATTAATGGACTATAGATACTGGTAGAATCTACACTGATTAATGGAGGTGTTGTGTCTATAGATATACTGTATTAATGGAGGTGTGTCTACTGATACACTGTATTAATGGAGGTGTGTCTACAGATACACTGTATTAATGGAGAGATACACTGTATCCTGTATTATCCATTGAGGTGTGTCTAGATACACTGTATTATGGAGGTTGTAGATACACTGTAAATGGAGGTGTGTCTACAGATACACTGGGAGGTGTGTCTAGATACACTGTATTAATGGAGGTGTGTCTATAGATACACTGTATTAATGGAGGTGGGAGGAGGTGTTTATAGATATACTGTATTAATGGAGGTGTGTCTAGATACACTGTATTAATGGAGGTGTGTCTAGGATAAACTGTATTAATGGACCTGGATACACTGTATTGATGGAGGGTGTCTACAGATACACTGTATTAATGGAGGTGGTCTAGATATACTGTATTAATGGAGGTGTGTCTATAGATATACTGTATTAATGGACCTGGTAGAATGTATTAATGGAGGTGTGTCTATAGATACACTGTATTAATGGAGTCTATAGATACACTGTATTAATGGAGGTGTCTACAGATACACTGTATTAATGGACCTGGTAGAATCCATTGAGGGTTTAGGTAAACTGTATTAATGGACCTGGTAGAATCCATATTAATGGTTGTGGAGGAGTGTGTCTATAGCTACACTGTAAATGGAGGTGTGGAGGAGGTGTGTCTATAGATATACTGTATTAATGGAGGTGTGTCTACTGACACTGTATTGAAGGGTTTAGGTAACTGTATGGGACCTGTGTCTACAGATACACTGTATTAATGGAGTGTTAGGATAAACTGGGACCTGGTAGAATCCATTGATGGGTTTAGGTAAACTGGGACCTGGTAGTGTGTCCATTGAAGTATTAATGGAGGTGTGTCTACAGATAGAATCCAATGAGGGTTTAGGTAAACTGGGACCTGGTAGAATCCTGTATTGAAGGGTTTAGATACACTGTATTAATGGGAGGTGTGGAGGAGGAGGTGTGTCTATAGGTGTCTAAGATACACTGTATTAATGGAGGTACAGAAACTGGGAGGTGTGTCTATAGATACACTGGGAGGTAGAATCCATTGAAGGGTTTAGGTAAACTGGGACCTGGATACACTGTATTTAGGTAAACTGTGTCTATAGAATCCATTGAAGGGTTTAGATAAACTGTATTACTATAGATATACTGTAGAATCCATGGAGGGTTTAGTAAACTGGGACCTGGTAGAATCCATTGAAGGGTTTAGGTAAACTGTCTGGGACCTGGTAGAATCCATTGAAGGGTTTAGGTAAACTGGGACCTGGTAGAATCCATTGAGGGTTTAGGTAAACTGGGACCTGGTAGAATCCATTGAAGGGTTTAGGTAAACTGGGACCTGGTAGAATCCATTGAAAGGTTTAGGTAAACTGGGACCTGGTAGAATCCATTGAAGGGTTTAGGTAAACTGTCTGGGACCTGGTAGAATCCATTGAGGGTTTAGGTAAACTGTCTGGGACCTGGTAGAATCCATTGGAGGGTTTAGGTAAACTGGGACCTGGTAGAATCCATTGAAGGGTTTAGGTAAACTGGGACCTGGTAGAATCCATTGAAGGGTTTAGGTAAACTGGGACCTGGTAGAATCCATTGAAGGGTTTAGGTAAACTGGGACCTGGTAGAATCCATTGAAGGGTTTAGGTAAACTGGGACCTGGTAGAATCCATTGAAGGGTTTAGGTAAACTGGGACCTGGTAGAATCCATTGAAGGGTTTAGGTAAACTGGGACCTGGTAGAATCCATTGAAGGGTTTAGGTAAACTGGGACCTGGTAGAATCCATTGAAGGGTTTAGGTAAACTGGGACCTGGTAGAATCCATTGAAGGGTTTAGGTAAACTGGGACCTGGTAGAATCCATTGAAGGGTTTAGGTAAACTGGGACCTGGTAGAATCCATTGATGGGTTTAGGTAAACTGGGACCTGGTAGAATCCATTGAAGGGTTTAGGTAAACTGGGACCTGGTAGAATCCATTGGAGGGTGTAGGGTTTAGGTAAACTGGGACCTGGTAGAATCCATTGAGGGTTTAGGTAAACTGGGACCTGGTAGAATCCATTGAAGGGTTTAGGTAAACTGGGACCTGGTAGAATCCATTGAAGGGTTTAGGTAAACTGGGACCTGGTAGAATCCATTGGAGGGTTTAGGTAAACTGGGACCTGGTAGAATCCATTGAAGGGTTTAGGTAAACTGGGACCTGGTAGAATCCATTGGAGGGTTTAGGTAAACTGGGACCTGGTAGAATCCATTGAAGGGTTTAGGTAAACTGGGACCTGGTAGAATCCATTGAAGGTTTAGGTAAACTGGGACCTGGTAGAATCCATTGAGGGTTTAGGTAAACTGGGACCTGGTAGAATCCATTGAAGGGTTTAGGTAAACTGTCTGGGACCTGGTAGAATCCATTGAAGGGTTTAGGTAAACTGGGACCTGGTAGAATCCATTGAAGGGTTTAGGTAAACTGGGACCTGGTAGAATCCATTGAAGGGTTTAGGTAAACTGGGACCTGGTAGAATCCATTGATGGGTTTAGGTAAACTGTCTGGGACCTGGTAGAATCCATTGAAGGGTTTAGGTAAACTGGGACCTGGTAGAATCCATTGAAGGGTTTAGGTAAACTGGGACCTGGTAGAATCCATTGAGGGTTTAGGTAAACTGGGACCTGGTAGAATCCATTGAAGGGTTTAGGTAAACTGGGACCTGGTAGAATCCATTGAAGGGTTTAGGTAAACTGTCTGGGACCTGGTAGAATCCATTGAAGGGTTTAGGTAAACTGTCTGGGACCTGGTAGAATCCATTGAAGGGTTTAGGTAAACTGGGACCTGGTAGAATCCATTGATGGGTTTAGGTAAACTGGGACCTGGTAGAATCCATTGAAGGGTTTAGGTAAACTGGGACCTGGTAGAATCCATTGAAGGGTTTAGGTAATCTGGGACCTGGTAGAATCCATTGAAGGGTTTAGGTAAACTGTCTGGGACCTGGTAGAATCCATTGAAGGGTTTAGGTAAACTGTCTGGGACCTGGTAGAATCCATTGGATGGTTTAGGTAAACTGTCTGGGACCTGGTAGAATTGAAGGGTTTAGGTAAACTGGGACCTGGTAGAATCCATTGATGGGTTTAGGTAAACTGGGACCTGGTAGAATCCATTGATGGGTTTAGGTCAGGGGTGTCAAACATACGGCCCGGGGAGGAACCGCCCCCAAGGAGGTTCGATCAGGCCCGCAGGATAATTTGAAAGTGGAAAAAATGCATAAAAGACATGGAATTAATATTTTTAATTCGCTGCAATTCATGGATTATCCAAGGGGCGCACTCTTTCCATCAGACATAGAAGACAAGCCGCATCACTGAGACAGACTGAAAACAGCAGGGGTATCAATGCGCCATCTGCTGCTTGTTACGACGTTGTTAATACCTTGGTCTCTACCTCTCCGCTACACCCTCATTAGCCAAAATGTCGTTATCCAAACGGAGAAAAGTAGATAAGGAGTGTAGAATTTTCAAAGAAAAATGGACCACGTCCCTATTTATTTACAGAGATGCACGGAAAACCTTCGTGCTTGGTGTGTTTGCAACAAGTTTCGGTATTGAAGGAATATAATATTCGTGCCACTACGAGACTCATCACAGCGAAAAATATGACGGCTTGCAAGGACAACTGAGAAGAGATAAGATTAACGAATTGCTGGCGGGTCTGAGAAACAGCAGTCAACTTTCATCCAGAGCCGAGAAGTCAGTGAAGCAGCGGTAAAAGCCAGCTACCTAATTGCTAGGTTATTGAAATAGCATTAGCATCGAAGCCGTATTCCGACGGTGACTTTGTTAAACGATGCATGATGAAGGCGGCTGAACTTGTATGTCCCGAGAAGCGACAAGCTTTTGCCAATATAGCCTGACGAGAATACTATAGCAGAGAGGATTTGAACTATCGGCAGATTTAGACAGTCAATTGAAACAGAGAGTCAAGTCATTTATTGCATTTTCCGTGGCAATTGATCCAGAGCACTGACATCACAGATACGTGGCCCAACTGGCCATATTTATTCGAGGAGTTGATGAGACATTGACTGTTACTGAAGAGTTTCTTGAGTTGGTGCCAATGATGGACACCACAACAGCCGAGGACATTTTCGGCTCTGTCGTTGCTGCATTGGACAGAGTTGGAGTGGACTGGTCCCAGCTGTCAGCCTGGCTACAGACGGCGCGCCATCCATGGTCGGAAAGAAAGCAGGTGTCGCGACAAAGTTCAAAGACAAAGTACAAGCCCTTAATGGAGGAGATCGTTTCTGGACATTTCACTGTATTTTGCACCAGGAGGCATTGTGTTGCAAGTCGCTGAAAATGGACCACGTCATGGAGGTGGTTGTTCGCACTGTAAATTTCATCCGGTCCAGAGGTCTGAACCATCGTCAGTTTGACAAACTTCTCAGCGACAGCAACATTACCCACAGCCTGCCATACCACACTGAAGTGAGATGGTTAAGCCGAGGCGCTGTGCTGAGGCATTTCTTTGATCTACGAGAGGAAATCGGACAGTTCATGGAGAAAAAATGGAAAACCGGTGTTGGAATTACAATCTCAGGAATGGCTACGGGACCTTGCATTCTTGGTTGATATGATAACACTTGAACAATCTGAACAAAATGTTGCAAGGCAGGTTAAAGTTGTCACACAGTTTTCTGACAACATACATGCATTTAAGTTGAAGCTAACTTTGTGGGAGATGCAACTGGCAAATGGCAACCCTGCTCATTTCCCCTGTCTGAGAGATGTGTGTGTGACCAGACCTGATGCGGACATGAAACGGTACAAAGACAAAATTGCAGGACTACTGCGGGAGTTTGAGAAACGTTTTCAGGTATTTGGTGAACTTGAGACAGAATTTTCAGTTTTTCGCTCACCTTTCACAGTTAAAGCTTCTGATCTGCCGGTCGAAATTCAGCTAGAGATAATTGATTTGCAGTGTGATGCAGATTTGAAGGGCAAATTTGCCTCTGTAGGTCTGGACAGATTTTATCAGTATCTACTACCAGGGTACCCCAAATTAACAGCCCTGGCTGCTAAAATTTTGTGCATGTTTGGGACAACCTACCTTTGTGAACAAATTTTCTCAGTGATGAATATCAATAAAACAAAAATGCGTTCAAGGCTCACAAACAAGCACTTAAATGACATTCTGAAAGTGACAGCTAGTCAGGACATGACACCTGGTGTTGATGCACTTGTACAGGCCAAAATATGCCAAGTTTCAGGAACAAATACAAGTCCAGACTAGACTAACACCTTTAAAATGCTGCCTTAGATACTGTTTGCATTGAAAGAATACAGCTCTGTGAAGATGAATCCTTACTGTGGTGATTTAAAAAATGTGCACTTTAATGTTAGTCAGCAGCTTCAAAACAAAAGTTGTGTGATGGAATTCTACTGTTCATACAACTCCATAAATTTTCATTTAGGAGCAGTGTAGCAGGTATGGTATAATTTTAATGGTCAGGTTATTGACATCTCCCTAGGCCGTATGTGGCCCAGCAAATGAGTTTGACACCCCTGGTTTAGGTAAACTGGGACCTGGTAGAATCCATTGATGGGTTTAGAAACTGGGACCTGGTAGATCTAATGATGGTTTAGGTAAACTGGGACCTGGTAGAATCCATTGAAGGATTAGTAAACTGGGACCTGGTAGAATCCATTGAAGGGTTTAGGTAAACTGTCTGGGACCTGGTAGAATCCATTGGAGGGTTTAGGTGAACTGGGACCTGGTAGAATCCATTGAAGGGTTTAGGTAAATTGGGACCTGGTAGAATCCATTGAAGGTTTAGGTAAACTGGGACCTGGTAGAATCCATTGAAGGGTTTAGGTAAACTGGGACCTGGTAGAATCCATTGAAGGGTTTAGGTAAACTGGGACCTGGTAGAATCCATTGAAGGGTTTAGGTTGGGACCTTGATCCATTGGAGGGTTTAGTAAACTGGGACCTGGTAGAATCCATTGAAGGGTTTAGGTAAACTGTCTAGGACCTGGTAGAATCCATTGGGTTTAGGTGGTTTCCATTGGATAAACTGTCTGGGACCTGGTAGAATCCATTGAAGGGTTTAGGTAAACTGGGACCTGGTAGAATCCATTGATGGGTTTAGGTAAACTGGGACCTGGTAGAATCCATTGATGGGTTTAGGTAAACTGGGACCTGGTAGAAGACCATTGATGGGTTTAGGTAAACTGGGACCTGGTAGAATCCAATGAGGGTTTAGGTAAACTGGGACCTGGTAGAATCCATTGAAGGGTTTAGGTAAACTGGGACCTGGTAGAATCCATTGAGTAGGGTTTTGGTAAACTGGGACCTGGTAGAATCCATTGAAGGGTTTAGGTAAACTGGGACCTGGTAGAATCCATTGAAGGGTTTAGGTAAACTGGGACCTGGTAGAATCCATTGAAGGGTTTAGGTAAACTGGGACCTGGTAGAATCCATTGAAGGGTTTAGGTAAACTGGGACCTGGTAGAATCCATTGGAGGGTTTAGGTAAACTGGGACCTGGTAGAATCCATTGAAGGGTTTAGGTAAACTGGGACCTGGTAGAATCCATTGACTGGTTTAGGTAAACTGGGACCTGGTAGAATCCATTGAAGGGTTTAGGTAAACTGGGACCTGGTAGAATCCATTGAAGGGTTTAGGTGAACTGGGACCTGGTAGAATCCATTGAAGGGTTTAGGTAAACTGGGACCTGGTAGAATCCATTGAGGGGTTATTGATAAACTGTCTGGGACCTGGTAGAATCCATTGAAGGGTTTAGGTTGTTGGGACCTGGTAGAATCCATTGAGGGTTTAGGTAAACTGGGACCTGGTAGAATCCATTGATGGGTTTAGGTAAACTGTCTGGGACCTGGTAGAATCCATTGAAGGTTTAGGTAAACTGTCTGGGACCTGGTAGAATCCATTGAAGGGTTTAGGTAAACTGGGACCTGGTAGAATCCATTGAAGGGTTTTGATCACTGAACTGTCTGGGACCTGGTAGAATCCATTGAAGGGTTTAGGTAAACTGGGACCTGGTGAATCCATTGAAGGGTAGGTAAACTGGGACCTCCATTGAAGGGTTTAGGTAAACTGGGACCTGGTAGAATCCATTGAAGGGTTTAGGTAAACTGGGACCTGGTAGAATCCATTGAAGGGTTTAGGTAAACTGGGACCTGGTAGAATCCATTGAAGGGTTTAGGTAAACTGGGACCTGGTAGAATCCATTGATGGGTTTAGGTAAACTGGGACCTGGTAGAATCCATTGAAGGTAAACTGGGACCTGGTAGAATCCATTGATGGGTTTAAAACTGGGGCCTGGTAGAATCCATTGAAGGGTTTAGGTAAACTGGGACCTGGTAGAATCCATTGAAGGGTTTAGGTAAACTGGGACCTTAGAATCCATTGAAGGGTTTAGGTAAACTGGGACTTACTCATCCATTGAATGTTTATCAATAAAAAGTCTGGTAGAATCCATTGATTCAAGGTTTAGGTAAACTGGGACCTGGTAGAATAAAGGGTTTAGGTAAACTGGGACCTGGTAGAATCCATTGAAGGGTTTAGGTAAACTGGGACCTGGTAGAATCCATTGACTGGTTTAGGTAAACTGGGACCTGGTAGAATCCATTGAAAGGTTTAGGTAAACTGGGACCTGGTAGAATCCATTGAAGGGTTTAGGTAAACTGGGACCTGGTAGAATCCATTGAGGGGTTTAGGTAAACTGGGACCTGGTAGAATCCATTGAAGGTTTAGGTAAACTGGGACCTGGTAGAATCCACTGAAGGGTTTACTAAACTGGGACCTGGTAGAATCCACTGAAGGGTTTAGGTAAACTGGGACCTGGTAGAATCCATTGAAGGGTTTAGGTAAACTGTCTGGGACCTGGTAGAATCCATTGAAGGGTTTAGGTAAACTGGGACCTGGTAGAATCCATTGAAGGGTTCCAGGTAGGGTGGTAGAATCCATTGAAGGATATTAACCCCTAGGAACCAAAGGGTTTAGAACTGGGATGGTAGAATCCATTGAAGGGTTTAGGTAAACTGGGACCTGGTAGAATCCATTGAAGGGTTTAGGTAAACTGTCTGGGACCTGGTAGAATCCATTGAAGGGTTTAGGTAAACTGGGACCTGGTAGAATCCATTGAAGGGTTTATGTAAACTGGGACCTGGTAGAATCCATTGATGGGTTTAGGTAAACTGGGACCTGGTAGAATCCACTGAAGGGTTTAGGTGAACTGTCTTGGAGGTAAACTAGTATTTGTACGAATTGGTGTACATTCCTAAGTAGACAGAATATTGAGTTTCTTAAACAAAGGTGCAAATGGAGCCAGGTAATTAGAGAGGAGGTGGGTTGTCTTGTAAATGTATTTTGTATAATGAGGGTGTAGGTAGGAGGCATATGCACAGACAATATTACAGTAACTGAGATATGGGTAAATGAAGCTCTAATATAGAGTTAAGAAGCCTGATGAACCCCTGATACCAACACATTTTGCTGCAGACATATTGAATGTGATGGTTCCAGGATAACTGTTAAACTCAGAGGAATCCAGGGATGTTCCATTTCATTCCCAAACATTCAGATTCACTCTTTTATTATTATTATGTTTTAATTATGTAACACACAATTTCTCATTCTTACTAGTGAACACAATAAAATGTAGATTTTTTTTAACATTTAAAGATAAACTAATTATCTGGAACTTATCAGAAAATGTCTATGACTGAGTTGGTTTCATTAATTAGTGAAGGAAAATTATTGTGTGATAAAATCAAATTGGTTTCATCAGCAAAGAGAAAGGGAAGTACGGTAGAATACCCAGCAGTCAGGTTATTGATATAGATTAGTATGGTAGAAGACCCAGCAGGTTATTGATATAGATTAGTATGGTAGAAGACCCCACAGTAAGGTTATTGATATAGATTAGTATGGTAGAAGACCCAGCAGGTTATTGATATGATTAGTATGGTAGAAGACCCAGCAGTCAGGTTATTGATATAGATTAGTATGGTATGGTAGATTACCCAGGGTCATTAATATAGATTAGTATGGTAGAAGATCCAGCAGGTTATTGATATATTTATTTTTATTTTACCTTTCTTTAACTAGGCAAGTCAGTTAAGAACAAATTCTTATTTTCAATGACGGCCTAGGAACAGACAGATTTGTACCATGTCAGCTCGGGGGTTTGAACTTGCAACCTTCCGGTTACTAGTCCAACGCTCTAACCATTAGGCTACCTTGCCGCCCCTATAGATTAGTATGGTAGAAGACCCAGCAGGTTATTGATATAGATTAGAATGGTAGAAGACCTAGCAGTCATGTTATTGATATAGATTAGAATAGTAGAAGACCTAGCAGTCAGGTTATTGATATAGATTAGTATGGTAGAAGACCCAGCAGGTTATTGATATAGATTAGTATGGTAGTAGACCCAGCAGGTTATTGATGCAGATTAGTATGGTAGGAGACCCAGCAGGTTATTGATATAGATTATTATGGTAGAGGACCCAGCAGGTTATTGATATAGATTAATATGGTAGTAGACCCAGCAGGTTATTGATATAGATTAGTATGGTAGAAGACCTAGCAGTAAGGTTATTGATATAGATTAGTATGGTAGAAGACCCAGCAGTCAGGTTATTGATATAGATTAGTACGGTAGAAGACCCAGCAGTCAGGTTATTGCTATAGATTAGTATGGTAGAAGACCCAGCAGGTTATTGATATAGATTAGTATGGTAGAGGACCCAGCTGCCAGGTCATTGATATAGATTAGTATGGTATGGTAGAAGACCCAGCAGTAATATTATTGATAGATTAGTATGGTAGAAGAACCAGCAGGTTATTGATTTAGATTAGTATGGTAGAAGACCCAGCAGTCAGGTTATTGATATAGATTAGTATGGTATGGTAGAAGACCTAGCAGGTTATTGATATAGATTAGTATGGTAGAAGAACCAGCAGGTTATTGATTTAGATTAGTATGGTAGAAGACCCAGCAGTCAGGTTATTGATATAGATTAGTATGGTATGGTAGAAGACCCAGCAGTAAGGTCATTGATATAGATTAGTATGGTAGAAGACCCAGCAGTAAGGTTATTGACATAGGTTAGTATGGAATGGTAGAAGACCTAGCAGGTTATTGATATAGATTAGTATGGTAGAAGACCCAGCAGGTTATTGATATAGATAAGTATGGTAGAAGACCCAGCAGTCAGGTTATATATATAGATTAGTATGGTAGAAGACCCAGCAGTCAGGTTATTGATATAGTTTAGTATGGTATAATACCCAGCAGTAAGGTTATTGATATAGATTAGTATGGTAGAAGAACCAGCAGGTTATTGATTTAGATTAGTATGGTAGAATACCCAGCAGTCAGGTTATTGATATAGATTAGTATGGTAGAGGACCCAGCAGTAAGGTTATTGATATAGATTAGTATGGTAGTAGACCCAGCTGCCAGGTCATTGATATAGATTAGTATGGTATGGGAGAAGACCCAGCAGTAATATTATTGATATAGATTAGTATGGTAGAAGAACCAGCAGGTTATTGATTTAGATTAGTATGGTAGAAGACCCAGCAGTCAGGTTATTGATATAGATTTGTATGGTAGAATACCCAGCAGTAAGGTTATTGATATAGATTGGTATGGGAGAAGACCAGCAGTAATATTATTGATATAGATTGCCCCCTGGTAGAAGAACCAGCAGGTTATTGATTTAGATTAGTATGGTAGAAGAAACCCAGCAGTCAGGTTATTGATATAGATTAGTATGGTATGGTAGAAGACCCAGCAGTAAGGTCATTGATATATCATTAGTATGGTAGAAGACCCAGCAGTCAGGTTATTGATATAGATTAGTATGGTAGAAGACCCAGCAGGTTATTGATATAGATTAGTATGGTAGAGGACCCAGCAGTCAGGTTATTGATATAGATTAGTATGGTAGAAGACCCAGCAGTAAGGTTATTGATATAGATTAGAATGGTAGAAGACCCAGCAGTAAGGTTATTGATATAGATTAGTATGGTAGAAGACCCAGCAGTAAGGTTATTGATATAGATTAGTATGGTAGAAGACCCAGCAGTAAGGTTATTGATATAGATTAGTATGGTAGAGGACCCAGCAGTAAGGTTATTGATATAGATTAGTATGGTAGAGAACCCAGCAGTAAGGTTATTGATATAGATTAGTATGGTAGAAGACCCAGCAGTAAGGTTATTGATATAGATTAGTATGGTAGAAGACCCACAGGGGTTATTGATATAGATTAGTATGGTAGAAGACCCAGGTAAGGTTATTGATATAGATTAGTATGGTAGAAGACCCAGCAGTAAGGTTATTGATATAGATTAGTCTGCCCCTGGTAAGGACCCAGCAGTAAGGTTATTGATATAGATTAGTATGGTGGAAGACCCAGGGGTTATTGATATAGATTAGTATGGTAGAAGACACAGGGGTTATTGATATAGATTAGTATGGTACGGTAGAAGACCCAGCAGTAAGGTTATTGATATAGATTAGTATGGTACTAGAACAGCAGTCAGGTTATTGATATAGATGAGAATAACATGGGTTAATTATCAACCCTGTGGTACGCCTGGACATCTTGGCCTAGTAGATGCACAGGGGTTTGTGTTCTAGTTCCTGCCCCTGGAAACTCCACACAGCCATGGAAGGTTACATTCACAATCACCAGCCTGATCAGCTCTATGCATCACGCTGCACAAGGTAAATGGTGGTCACACTGGTTTTCTGATCCATGCCCCTACCTTTTTAAGCTATCTGCATTCTCAGGCACGTGAAATGCATAGTATAGGGTAATGAATGTATTTCAATTGACTGATTGATTTCCTTATGTGAACTGTATCTCAGTAAAGTCTTTGAAATTGTTGCATGTTGTGTGTATATATAATTTACAATCCTCTTATACAAATGGCTTACTCATTTACCGAGCTCTTATCAATAGCTAAGAAAGCTGTTATCGTGCTAAAGTTCAAGGTCAGAAAACACGTAGGGGAAAACTGCATAAAAAAGGGAATGACGTTCCATTTACAGGCGCTTACCTCGGGTTGGAATTCGGCCTAGGAACCAAACTGGGATGGAACGGTCTGATTGTTCCAGGGGTAAGTAGTGATATTAACCCCTGTGTGTTCCAGGGGTTAGTAGTGATATTAACCCCTGGAACCAAACTGGGATGGAGCGGTCTGATTGTTCCAGGGGGTAGAGTAGTGATATTAACCCCTAGGAACCAAACTGAACTGGGATGGAGTGGTCTGATTGTTCCAGGGGGTAGAGTAGTGATATTAACCCCTAGGAACCAAACTGAACTGGGATGGAACACACTGATTGTTCCAGGGGGTAGAGTAGTGATATTAACCCCTAGGAACCAAACTAAACTGGGATGGAGGGGGTCTGATTGTTCCAGGGGTAACAGTAGTGATATTAACCCCTAGGAACCAAACTAAACTGGGATGGAGTGGTCTGATTGTTCCAGGGGTTAGATAGTGATATTAACCCCTAGGAACCAAACTAAACTGGGATGGAGGGGTCTGATTGTTCCAGGGGGTAGAGTAGGATATTAACCCCTAGGAACCAAACTGGGATGGAGCGGTCTGATTGTTCCAGGGGTAGAGTAGTGATATTAACCCCTGGGAACCAAACTGGGATGGAGGGTCTGATTGTTAGGGGTAGAGTAGTGATATTAACCCCTGTGTGTTCCAGGGGTAGAGTAGTGATATTAACCCCTAGGAACCAAACTAACTGGGATGGAGTGGTCTGATTGTTCCAGGGGTTAATAGTGATATTAACCCCTGTGTGTTCCAGGGGCAGAGTAGTGATATTAACCCCTGTGTGTTCCAGGGGTAGAGTAGTGATATTAACCCCTGGAACCAAACTAAACTGGGATGGAGGGGGTCTGATTGTTCCAGGGGTAGAGTAGTGATATTAACCCCTAGGAACCAAACTAAACTGGGATGGAGCGGTCTGATTGTTCCAGGGGTAGATAGTGATATTAACCCCTAGGAACCAAACTGGGATGGAGGGGTCTGATTGTTCCAGGGGTAGAGTAGTGATATTAACCCCTGTGAACACACAGGGGTTAGATAGTGATATTAACCCCTAGGAACCAAACCAAACTGGGATGGAATATCGGCCTGATTGTTCCAGGGGGTAGAGTAGTGATATTAACCCCTGTGTGTTCCAGGGGAGTGAGTAGTGATACTAAACTGGTCTGATTTTGTCCAAAAGAAACTCTCATTTTCATTGCAAAACAAAGCGGTTTGCTAAGGTTTGGACTAATGATTACCTGGACTAATGATTACCTGGACTAATGATTACCTTACACCTAATGATTACCTGGACTAATGATTACCTGGACTAATGATTACCTGGACTAATGATTACCTTACACCTAATGATTACCTGGACTAATGATTACCTGGACTAATGATTACCTTACACCTAATGATTACCTGGACTAATGATTACCCGGACTAATGATTACCTGGACTAATGATTACCTTACACCTGGCTAACAATATCAGACACAAAGGGGTTAGACTCATCCTCTTTATTGAAGCACCCTGACTGCCAGGGACTCACTTGGTGTGGAATTAATACCAAGAGTCCCTGGCAACATCAAGACAAAACAACTTCATATCCAGTACACAAAACACTGTACTGGGAACAGAATAGGGGTCATTCAAACAGTATGTCCTCTTTCAAATAAATTATGATGAGCAAAAATACATTCATAATGTTGCTTTTTGCTACTGGTGCAAAATAAATCGGTAAAAAAAATGATTTACAATATATCAAAGTCAAAATGTACCCATAAAGCTGTAAGGATTAATGTTCATAAGATTAAGTTCCAATGGTTCTCTCTCTGAGACCTGTTCTGATTGGTTCAGGAGGAGGAGGTGGTGTGAATGGGGAGTTTCACATCTTGCTCTGTTTGACGTCTTGGAACTGCTCAACAACAGAATCCCTCTTCTTCTTGTCAGAACCCTTGCTGCTCTTGCTGCAGTCTGAGAACCTTTCACAGATCTCTCTTCTTCTCCTCCGGCTCGTGTTCCGGCTGGAACTGGGCCTCGATCTCCGCTGGGTCAGTGTAGGTGTAGAAGTAGGACATGACTGGAACACAATACACACCACCACAAGGAGAGTTAAAACAGGATGTATTCTGCCCACTGGAACACACAGACACACAGGGGTTAATATCACTACCCTACCCCTGGAACACACAGGGGTTAATATCAGGGGGGGTTAATATCACTACTCTACCCCCTGGAACACACAGGGGTTAATATCACTATCTCTGCCCCCTGGAACACACAGGGGTTAATATCACTACTCTGCCCCCTGGAACACACAGGGGTTAATATCACTACTCTGCCCCCTGGAACACACAGACACAGGGGTTAATATCACTACTCTGCCCCTGGAACACACAGACACAGGGGTTAATATCACTACTCTGCCCCTGGAACACACAGACACACAGGGTTAATATCACTACTCTGCCCCCTGGAACACACAGGGTTAATATCACTACTCTGCCCCTGGAACACACAGGGGTTAATATCACTACTCTGCCCCTGGAACACACAGGGGTTAATATCACTACTCTGCCCCCTGGAACACACAGGGTTAATATCACTACTCTGCCCCTGGAACACACAGACACACAGGGGTTAATATCACACTACTCTGCCCCTGGAACACACAGAACACACAGGGGTTAATATCACTACTCTGCCCCCTGGAACACACAGGGTTAATATCACTACTCTGCCCCTGGAACACACAGACACACAGGGGGTTAATATCACTACTCTGCCCCTGGAACACACAGACACACAGGGTTAATATCACTACTCTACCCCCTGGAACACACAGGGGTTTAATATCACTACTCTGCCCCCTGGAACACACAGGGGTTAATATCACTACTCTACCCCTGGAACACACAGAACACACAGGGGTTAATATCACTACTCTGCCCCCTGGAACACACAGGGGTTAATATCACTACTCTACCCCCTGGAACACACAGACACACAGGGGTTAATATCACTACTCTGCCCACTGGAACACACAGGGGTTAATATCACTACTCTGCCCCCTGGAACACACAGGGGTTAATATCACTACTCTGCCCCCTGGAACACACAGGGGTTAATATCACTACTCTACCCCCTGGAACACACAGACACACAGGGGTTAATATCACTACTCTACCCCCTGGAACACACAGGGGTTAATATCACTACTCTACCCCCTGGAACACACAGGGGTTAATATCACTACTCCCCTGGAACACACAGGGGTGCCCCTGGAACACACAGACACACAGGGGTTAATATCACTACTCTGCCCCCTGGAACACACAGACACACAGGGGTTAATATCACTACTCTGCCCCCTGGAACACACAGACACACAGGGGTTAATATCACTACTCTACCCCCTGGAACACACAGACACACAGGGGTTAATATCACTACTCTGCCCCCTGGAACACACAGACACACAGGGGTTAATATCACTACTCTACCCCTGGAACACACAGGGGTTAATATCACTACTCTGCCCCTGGAACACACAGACACACAGGGGTTAATATCACTACTCTGCCCACTGGAACACACACAGGGTTAATATCACTACTCTGCCCCTGGAACACACAGACACACAGGGGTTAATATCACTACTCTGCCCCTGGAACACACAGGGGTTAATATCACTACTCTGCCCCTGGAACACACAGACACACAGGGGTTAATATCACTACTCTGCCCCTGGAACACACAGGGTTAATATCACTACTCTACCCCTGGAACACACAGACACACAGGGGTTAATATCACTACTCTGCCCCCTGGAACACACAGGGGTTAATATCACTACTCTGCCCCCTGGAACACACAGACACACAGGGGTTAATATCACTACTCTGCCCCTGGAACACACAGACACACAGGGGTTAATATCACTACTCTGCCCACTGGAACACACAGGGGTTAATATCACTACTCTGCCCCTGGAACACACAGGGGTTAATATCACTACTCTGCCCCCTGGAACACACAGGGGTTAATATCACTACTCTGCCCCCTGGAACACACAGACACACAGGGGTTAATATCACTACTCTGCCCCCTGGAACACACAGGGGTTAATATCACTACTCTACCCCCTGGAACACACAGACACACAGGGGTTAATATCACTACTCTGCCCCCTGGAACACACAGGGGTTAATATCACTACTCTGCCCCCTGGAACACACAGGGGTTAATATCACTACTCTGCCCCTGGGAACACACAGGGGTTAATATCACTACAACACACAGGGGTTAATATCACTACTCTGCCCCTGGAACACACAGGGGGTTAATATCACTACTCTGCCCCTGGAACACACAGACACACAGGGTTAATATCACTACTCTACCCCTGGAACACACAGACACACAGGGGTTATTATCACTACTCTGCCCCCTGGAACACACAGACAACAAGGTTTAGATATCAATGAACTTAGGCCCTATCTGACCTCAGTACAGTGGTCAGTATTGTTTAGAGGGTTTTATAGGGTTCTAGATGTTAGAAGATCTGTAGTAACCTGATCTGGGAGCTGTGCTGCCTCGGCAACAATCAGCACTATGATGTTTCCCACGGCGACGGTGAACAGCCAACCAGCCTGCAGCACCGACTTCATGTTGCTAGGCGCCTGCAGAGCAAGAAGAGGTGTGCAATTAGGTTTTCGGTTGAGATGAGAATTGAAAGTTAATTGACAGGTGGTAACAGGTCTGAGTTGAGTTGTGTTTGGATGACAGAGAAGAGAGCCACTAGAGACCAAGGCTAGTGTGACGGGTGAGAGAGGACAGTGGCGCCCCCTACCTGCGAGTAGGAGAACTCCAGGCCAGTCACAGAGAACACCACCTCTCCTGCTGTCATGAGGAAGTACTGAGGGATCTGCCAGCCCATGTGGATGGTGTTGGGCTTGATGTCTTCTACCACCTGGATGGCCTGCCAACACTGGACACAGTAATCAACACATGAAACACTATTACTACAAAAAGAATAAACAGAAAAACATATTTTAAAACCCTGGTAAACAGCCCAACATGGGCCTTCACAACACAATCAGACACAACAAACAGCCCAACATGGGCCTTCACAACACAATCAGACACAACAAACAGCCCAACATGGGCCTTCACAACACAATCAGACACAACAAACAGCCCAACATGGGCCTTCACAACACAATCAGACACAACAAACAGCCCAACATGGGCCTTCACAACACAGACACAACAAACAGCCCAACATGGGCCTTCACAACACAATCAGACACAACAGCCCAACATGGGCCTTCACAACACAATCAGACACAACAAACAGCCCAACATGGGCCTTCACAACAACAATCAGACACAACAAACAGCCCAACATGGGCCTTCACAACACAATCAGACACAGGAAACAGCCCAACATGGGCCTTCACAACACAATCAGACTCAGGAAACAGCCCAACATGGGCCTTCACAACACAATCAGACACAACAAACAGCCCAACATGGGCCTTCACAACACAATCAGACACAGGAAACAGCCCAACATGGGCCTTCACAACACAATCAGACACAGGAAACAGCCCAACATGGGCCTTCACAACACAATCAGACACAGGAAACAGCCCAACATGGGCCTTCACAACACAATCAGACACAGGAAACAGCCCAACATGGGCCTTCACAACACAATCAGACACAGGAAACAGCCCAACATGGGCCTTCACAACACAATCAGACACAGGAAACAGCCCAACATGGGCCTTCACAACACAATCAGACACAGGAAACAGCCCAACATGGGCCTTCACAACACAATCAGACACAACAAACAGCCCAACATGGGCCTTCACAACACAATCAGACACAACAAACAGCCCAACATGGGCCTTCACAACACAATCAGACACAACAAACAGCCCAGCATGGGCCTTCACAACACAATCAGACACAGGAAACAGCCCAACATGGGCCTTCACAACACAATCAGACACAGGAAACAGCCCAACATGGGCCTTCACAACACAATCAGACACAGGAAACAGCCCAACATGGGCCTTCACAACACAATCAGACACAACAAACAGAAAAACATGGGCCTTCACAACACAATCAGACACAACAAACAGCCCAACATGGGCCTTCACAACACAATCAGACACAACAAACAGAAAAACATGGGCCTTCACAACACAATCAGACACAGGAAACAGCCCAACATGGGCCTTCACAACACATTCAGACACAACAAACAGCCCAACATGGGCCTTCACAACACAATCAGACACAGGAAACAGCCCAGCATGGGCCTTCACAACACAATCAGACACAGCAAACAGCCCGACATGGGCCTTCACAACACATACAGACACAGGAAACAGCCCAACATGGGCCTTCACAACACAATCAGACACAGGAAACAGCCCAGCATGGGCCTTCACAACACAATCAGACACAGGAAACAGCCCAACATGGGCCTTCACAACACAATCAGACACAGGAAACAGCCCAACATGGGCCTTCACAACACAATCAGACACAGGAAACAGCCCAACATGGGCCTTCACAACACAATCAGACACAGCAAACAGCCCAACATGGGCCTTCACAACACAATCAGACACAACAAACAGAAAAGCATGGGCCTTCACAACACAATCAGACACAACAAACAGCCCAACATGGGCCTTCAAAACACAATCAGACACAACAAACAGAAAAACATTGGCCTTCACAACACAATCAGACACAGGAAACAGCCCAACATGGGCCTTCACAACACAATCAGACACAACAAACAGCCCAACATGGACCTTCACAACACAATCAGACTCAGGAAACAGCCCAACATGGGCCTTCACAACACAATCAGACACAGGAAACAGCCCAACATGGGCCTTCACAACACAATCAGACACAACAAACAGAAAAACATGGGCCTTCACAACACAATCAGACACAACAAACAGCCCAACATGGGCCTTCACAACACAATCAGACACAACAAACAGAAAAACATGGGCCTTCACAACACAATCAGACACAGGAAACAGCCCAACATGGGCCTTCACAACACATTCAGACACAACAAACAGCCCAACATGGGCCTTCACAACACAATCAGACTCAGCACATTGCTAGTTTGGTTGAGGGTTGGGTATCAGGGGTTTATAGGATAGAGGACTTACATCAGGGGTTGCGATGTTGAATGTGGATGGTATGACGAGGGTGAAGGCGCTGCCAAAGCCCATCTCTTTAGAGTACAGACACGATGCACCACCTCTGTTCATGATGGTAAACTCCGCCCTGAGACACACAACAGCCAATCAGATCTCTCTCCTCGTCCCCCCCCCCCCCCCCCCCATACGGTATGAATGTGTGTTGATATGAAGCGAAAAGCCACTCACTTTCCCTGTGGAACCAGACTGTAGTTGGAGACAGACAGAGGAGCGATGTCACCGACTCCCAGCGTAACATTCAACGGACTGGCCAAACCATTCACAAATCTACGGTATGAAAGAGCAAAACCACAGGTCAGGAACACTTTAGATGGATAAACTCATTGATCAGTTCAGAACCCAGACCCTAACCACTAACAAGACTGTTGGTAACACTCAGGGTCCAGACCCTAACCACTAACAAGACTGTTGGTAACACTCAGGGTCCTAACCCTAACCACTAACGGGACTGTTGGTAACACTCAGGGTCCTGACCCTAACCACTAACAGGACTGTTGGTAACACTCAGGGTCCTGACCCTAACCACTAACAAGACTGTTGGTAACACTCAGGGTCCTGACCCTAACCACTAACGGGACTGTTGGTAACACTCAGGGTCCTGACCCTAACCACTAACAAGACTGTTGGTAACACTCAGGGTCCTGACCCTAACCACTAACAGGACTGTTGGTAACACTCAGGGTCCTGACCCTAACCACTAACAAGACTGTTGGTAACACTCAGGGTCCTGACCCTAACCACTAACGGGACTGTTGGTAACACTCAGGGTCCTGACCCTAACCACTAACAAGACTGTTGGTAACACTCAGGGTCCTGACCCTAACCACTAACGGGACTGTTGGTAACACTCAGGGTCCTAACCACTAACAGGACTGTTGGTAACACTCAGGGTCCTGACCCTAACCACTAACGGGACTGTTGGTAACACTCAGGTCCTGACCCTAACCACTAACAAGACTGTTGGTAACACTCAGGGTCCTGACCCTAACCACTAATGGGACTGTTGGTAACACTCAGGGTCCTGACCCTAACCACTAACAGGACTGTTGGTAACACTCAGGTCCTGACCCTAACCACTAACGGGACTGTTGGTAACACTCAGGGTCCTGACCCTAACCACTAACAAGACTGTTGGTAACACTCAGGGTCCTGACCTTAACCACTAACTGGACTGT
This sequence comes from Oncorhynchus nerka, assembly GCF_034236695.1. Lineage (NCBI taxonomy): Eukaryota > Metazoa > Chordata > Actinopteri > Salmoniformes > Salmonidae > Oncorhynchus > Oncorhynchus nerka. The sequence goes on from NW_027039998.1 coordinate 43,946, forward strand.
TGGTAACACTCAGTGTCCTGACCCCAACCACTAACGGGACTGTTGGTAACACTCAGGGTCCTGACCCTAACCACTAATGGGACTGTTGGTAACACTCAGGGTCCTGACCCTGACCAGGGTCCTGACCCTAAACACTGTTGGTAACAGGACTGTGTTGGTAATACTCAGGGTCCTGACCCTAACCACTAATGGGACTGTTGGTAACACTCAGGGTCCTGACCCTAACCACTAATGGGACTGTTGGTAACACTCAGGTCCTGACCCTAACAACTAATGGGACTGTTGGTAACACTCAGGGTCCTGACCCTAACCACTAATGGGACTGTTGGTAACACTCAGGGTCCTGACCCTAACCACTAATGGGACTGTTGGTAACACTCAGGGTCCTGACCCTAACCACTAATGGGACTGTTGGTAACACTCAGGGTCCTGACCCTAACCACTAACAAGACTGTTGGTAACACTCAGGGTCCTGACCCTAACCACTAACAAGACTGTTGGTAACACTCAGGGTCCTGACCCTAACCACTAACAAGACTGTTGGTAACACTCAGGGTCCTGACCCTAACCACTAATGGGACTGTTGGTAACACTCAGGGTCCTGACCCTAACCACTAACAGGACTGTTGGTAACACTCAGGGTCCTGACCCTAACCACTAACGGGACTGTTGGTAACACTCAGGGTCCTGACCCTAACCACTAACAAGACTGTTGGTAACACTCAGGGTCCTGACCTTAACCACTAACTGGACTGTTGGTAACACTCAGTGTCCTGACCCCAACCACTAACGGGACTGTTGGTAACACTCAGGGTCCTGACCCTAACCACTAATGGGACTGTTGGTAACACTCAGGGTCCTGACCCTAAACACTAACAGGACTGTTGGTAATACTCAGGGTCCTGACCCTAACCACTAATGGGACTGTTGGTAACACTCAGGGTCCTGACCCTATCCACTAACGGGACTGTTGGTAATACTCAGGGTCCTGACCCTAACCACTAATGGGACTGTTGGTAACACTCAGGGTCCTGACCCTAACCACTAATGGGACTGTTGGTAACACTCAGGGTCCTGACCCTAACAACTAATGGGACTGTTGGTAACACTCAGGGTCCTGACCCTAACCACTAATGGGACTGTTGGTAACACTCAGGGTCCTGACCCTAACCACTAATGGGACTGTTGGTAACACTCAGGGTCCTGACCCTAACCACTAATGGGACTGTTGGTAACACTCAGGGTCCTGACCCTAACCACTAACAAGACTGTTGGTAACACTCAGGGTCCTGACCCTAACCACTAACAAGACTGTTGGTAACACTCAGGGTCCTGACCCTAACCACTAACAAGACTGTTGGTAACACTCAGGGTCCTGACCCTAACCACTAACAAGACTGTTGGTAACACTCAGGGTCCTGACCCTAACCACTAACAGGACTGTTGGTAACACTCAGGGTCCTGACCCTAACCACTAATGGGACTGTTGGTAACACTCAGGGTCCTGACCCTAACCACTAATGGGACTGTTGGTAACACTCAGGGTCCTGACCCTAACCACTAATGGGACTGTTGGTAACACTCAGGGTCCTGACCCTAACCACTAACAAGACTGTTGGTAACACTCAGGGTCCTGACCCTAACCACTAACAGGACTGTTGGTAACACTCAGGGTCCTGACCCTAACCACTAATGGGACTGTTGGTAACACTCAGGGTCCTGGCCCTAACCACTAATGGGACTGTTGGTAACACTCAGGGTCCTGACCCTAACCACTAACAAGACTGTTGGTAACACTCAGGGTCCTGACCCTAACCACTAACAGGACTGTTGGTAACACTCAGGGTCCTGACCCTAACCACTAACAAGACTGTTGGTAACACTCAGGGTCCTGACCCTAACCACTAACAGGACTGTTGGTAACACTCAGGGTTCAGACCCTAACCACTAATGTGACTGTTGGTAACACTCAGGGTCCTGACCCTAACCACTAATGGGACTGTTGGTAACACTCAGGGTCCTGACCCTAACCACTAACAGGACTGTTGGTAACACTCAGGGTCCTGACCCTAACCACTAACGGGACTGTTGGTAACACTCAGGGTCCTGACCCTAACCACTAACAAGACTGTTGGTAACACTCAGGGTCCTGACCTTAACCACTAACTGGACTGTTGGTAACACTCAGGGTCCTGACCCCAACCACTAACGGGACTGTTGGTAACACTCAGGGTCCTGACCCTAACCACTAATGGGACTGTTGGTAACACTCAGGGTCCTGACCCTAAACACTAACAGGACTGTTGGTAATACTCAGGGTCCTGACCCTAACCACTAATGGGACTGTTGGTAACACTCAGGGTCCTGACCCTATCCACTAACGGGACTGTTGGTAATACTCAGGGTCCTGACCCTAACCACTAATGGGACTGTTGGTAACACTCAGGTCCTGACCCTAACCACTAATGGGACTGTTGGTAACACTCAGGGTCCTGACCCTAACAACTAATGGGACTGTTGGTAACACTCAGGGTCCTGACCCTAACCACTAATGGGACTGTTGGTAACACTCAGGGTCCTGACCCTAACCACTAATGGGACTGTTGGTAACACTCAGGGTCCTGACCCTAACCACTAATGGGACTGTTGGTAACACTCAGGGTCCTGACCCTAACCACTAACAAGACTGTTGGTAACACTCAGGGTCCTGACCCTAACCACTAACAAGACTGTTGGTAACACTCAGGGTCCTGACCCTAACCACTAACAAGACTGTTGGTAACACTCAGGGTCCTGACCCTAACCACTAACAAGACTGTTGGTAACACTCAGGGTCCTGACCCTAACCACTAACAGGACTGTTGGTAACACTCAGGGTCCTGACCCTAACCACTAATGGGACTGTTGGTAACACTCAGGGTCCTGACCCTAACCACTAATGGGACTGTTGGTAACACTCAGGGTCCTGACCCTAACCACTAATGGGACTGTTGGTAACACTCAGGGTCCTGACCCTAACCACTAACAAGACTGTTGGTAACACTCAGGGTCCTGACCCTAACCACTAACAGGACTGTTGGTAACACTCAGGGTCCTGACCCTAACCACTAATGGGACTGTTGGTAACACTCAGGGTCCTGGCCCTAACCACTAATGGGACTGTTGGTAACACTCAGGGTCCTGACCCTAACCACTAACAAGACTGTTGGTAACACTCAGGGTCCTGACCCTAACCACTAACAGGACTGTTGGTAACACTCAGGGTCCTGACCCTAACCACTAACAAGACTGTTGGTAACACTCAGGGTCCTGACCCTAACCACTAACAGGACTGTTGGTAACACTCAGGGTTCAGACCCTAACCACTAATGTGACTGTTGGTAACACTCAGGGTCCTGACCCTAACCACTAATGGGACTGTTGGTAACACTCAGGGTCCTGACCCTAACCACTAATGGGACTGTTGGTAACACTCAGGGTCCTGACCCTATCCACTAACAAGACTGTTGGTAACACTCAGGGTCCTGACCCTAACCACTAATGGGACTGTTGGTAACACTCAGGGTCCTGACCCTATCCACTAACGGGACTGTTGGTAACACTCAGGGTCCTGACCCTAACCACTAATGGGACTGTTGTAACTGACCTGATGGCGTTCATGCCGTCATCGGGCTTCTTGCTCAAGTCGTAAACCTGGAGAGAGCAGACGAGAGAGAAACAGGAGGGTATGTTACATTCCATAGTGGCTGACTGATAAAACAACAGACATAGTGGCTGAGAGACTGATATCAACAACAGACATAGTGGCAGATAGACTGATATCAACAACAGACATAGTGGCTGAGAGACTGATATCAACAACAGATATAGTGGCAGATAGACTGATATCAACAACAGACATAGTGGCTGATTGATAAAACAACAGACATAGTGGCTGAGAGACTGATATCAACAACAGATATAGTGGCTGATAGACTGATATCAACAACAGACATAGTGGCTGATAGACTGATATCAACAACAGACATAGTGGCTGATATCAACAACAGACATAGTGACTGATAGACTGATATCAACAACAGATATAGTGACTGATAGACTGATATCAACAACAGATATAGTGGCTGATAGACTGATATCAACAACAGACATAGTGGCTGATTGATAAAACAACAGACATAGTGGCTGATAGACTGATATCAACAACAGACATAGTGGCTGATAGACTGATATCAACAACAGATATAGTGGCTGATAGACTGATATCAACAACAGATATAGTGGCTGATATCAACAACAGATATAGTGGCTGATAGACTGATATCAACAACAGATATAGTGGCAGATAGACTGATACCAACAACAGATATAGTGGCTGATATCAACAACAGACATAGTGGCAGATAGACTGATATCAACAACAGACATAGTGGCTGATACCAACAACAGACATAGTGGCTGATATCAACAACAGACATAGTGGCAGATAGACTGATATCAACAACAGACATAGTGACTGATAGACTGATATCAACAACAGACATAGTGGCTGATATCAACAACAGACATAGTGACTGATAGACTGATATCAACAACATACATAGTGACTGAGAGACTGATATCAACAACAGATATAGTGGCTGATAGACTGATATCAACAACAGACATAGTGACTGATAGACTGATATCAACAACAGACATAGTGACTGATAGACTGATATCAACAACAGATATAGTGACTGATAGACTGATATCAACAACAGATATAGTGGCTGATATCAACAACAGACATAGTGGCTGATATCAACAACAGACATAGTGACTGATATCAACAACAGACATAGTGGCTGATATCAACAACAGACATAGTGACTGAGAGACTGATATCAACAACAGATATAGTGGCAGATAGACTGATATCAACAACAAACATAGTGGCTGATAGACTGATACCAACAACAGATATAGTGGCTGATAGACTGATACCAACAACAGATATAGTGGCTGAAAGACTGATATCAACAACAGATATAGAGACTGATATCAACAACAGACATAGTGGCTGATATCAACAACAGATATAGACTGATATATAGTGGCTGAAAGACTGATACCAACAACAGACATAGTGGCAGATAGACTGATATCAACAACAGATATAGTGGCTGATATCAACAACAGACATAGTGGCTGATAGACTGATATCAACAACAGACATAGTGGCTGAGAGACTGATACCAACAACAGATATAGTGGCAGATAGACTGATATCAACAACAGACATAGTGGCTGATTGATAAAACAACAGACATAGTGGCTGAGAGACTGATATCAACAACAGATATAGTGGCTGATACCAACAACAGACATAGTGGCAGATAGACTGATATCAACAACAGATATAGTGGCTGATAGACTGATATCAACAACAGATATAGTGGCTGATAGACTGATATCAACAACATATATAGTGGCTGATATCAACAACAGACATAGTGGCTGATAGACTGATATCAACAACAGACATAGTGGCTGATATCAACAACAGATATAGAGACTGATACCAACAACAGACATAGTGGCTGATAGACTGATACCAACAACAGACATAGTGGCTGATATCAACAACAGACATAGTGGCAGATAGACTGATATCAACAACAGACATAGTGGCTGATATCAACAACAGACATAGTGGCTGATAGACTGATATCAACAACAGACATAGTGGCTGATATCAACAACAGACATAGTGGCTGATATCAACAACAGACATAGTGGCAGATAGACTGATATCAACAACAGACATAGTGGCTGATATCAACAACAGACATAGTGGCTGAGAGACTGATACCAACAACAGACATAGTGGCTGATAGAGTGAGTCTTGGACTGAAACTAGAATGGTAGATCAACAGACCAAGACTAGAATGGTAGATCAACTGAGACCAAGACTAGAATGGTAGATCAACTGACCAAGACTAGAATGGTAGATCAACTCAGACCAAGACTAGAATGGTAGATCAACAGACCAAGACTAGAATGGTAGATCAACAGACCAAGACTAGAATGGTAGATCAACTCAGACCAAGACTAGAATGGTAGATCAACTGAGACCAAGACTAGAATGGTAGATCAACTGACCAAGACTAGAATGGTAGATCAACTCAGACCAAGACTAGAATGGTAGATCAACTCAGACCAAGACTAGAATGGTAGATCAACAGACCAAGACTAGAATGGTAGATCAACAGACCAAGACTAGAGTGGTAGATCAACTCAGACCAAGACTAGAATGGTAGATAAACTCAGACCAAGACTAGAATGGTAGATCAACAGACCAAGACTAGAATGGTAGATCAACTGAGACCAAGACTAGAATGGTAGATCAACAGACCAAGACTAGAATGGTAGATCAACAGACCAAGACTAGAATGGTAGATCAACAGACCAAGACTAGAATCGTAGATCAACTCAGACCAAGACTAGAATGGTAGATCAACAGACCAAGACTAGAATGGTAGATCAACAGACCAAGACTAGAGTGGTAGATCAACTGAGACCAAGACTAGAATGGTAGATCAACTCAGACCAAGACTAGAATGGTAGATCAACTGAGACCAAGACTAGAATGGTAGATCAACTGAGACCAAGACTAGAGTGGTAGATCCTATGACTATGGACCAAGCTTTGTTCTGTAGAGTCATTTCGTCAGACGTTAGGATAAGTAAATATAGTGTCAAACTCACCAAGTTCATATCCAGGGTTGGAGAAACCAGGGCTGTGCGTCGGGTCTGGGACATTAAGGGCAGATCCACTGAGGTGTTCTTGTTGAACACGACTCTGACTGGTTTGTCAAACGTCAAGTAGCCCCCAGTATTCACCTGAAGGAAGCAGGGAGGATCATGGTCATGGAAACAGGGATCAGACAGACAAGAATAGTTTTTGAGCACCACTTGACATGAAAGTAGAGGCTAAATGACTTGCCTGGTGAGCTGGTACAGACACATCACCTGTCCCATCGATAGTAATAGTCAGCGGGGCCTGGTTGAGATTCAGGAACTTGACCTGGCCTGCCACACCTTTGGGCAGCTTGGGAAGGGTTTCCTGCAAGAACAATTAAAACGTGCCCTCTCCCTGTCACTCTCTTCTGCTCTCTCACTGTGTGTGGGGGGGGGATGTGTGTGTGTGTGGGGGGTGTATGTGTGTGTGGGGGGATGTATGTGTGTGTGTGGGGGGGTGTATGTGTGTGTGGGGGGGGGTGGTATGTGTGTGGGGGGGGTGTATGTGTGTGTGTGTGGGGGTGTATGTGTGGGGGTGTATGTGTGTGGGGGGTGTGTGGGGGGATGTATGTGTGTGTGGGGGGTGTATGTGTGTGTGGGGGGGGTGTATGTGTGGGGGGGGTGTATGTGTGGGGGGTGTATGTGTGTGGGGGTGTATGTGTGGGGGGGGTGTATGTGTGGGGGGGGGTGTATGTGTGTGGGGGGTGTGGGTGGGTGTGTGTGTGTGTGTGTGTGTGTGTGTGTGTGTGTGTGTGTGTGTGTGTGTGTGTATATATATACATACTCACATCAATCTGTAACTGCAGCAGGGCAGCGGCTACAAAAGCCAACGCAGCAATCAGCATCCCTACTGTCATCCTCTTCAGAGGCCTACACAGACACACAGGGAGACAGACAGGGAGACAGACAGGGAGACAGACAGACACACAGGGAGACACACAGGGAGACAGACAGGGAGACAGACAGGGAGACAGACAGGGAGACAGACAGGGAGACACACAGGGAGACAGGGAGACACACAGGGAGACAGACAGGGAGACAGACAGGGAGACAGACAGGGAGACAGACAGGGAGACAGACAGGAGACAGACAGGAGACAGACAGGGAGACAGACAGGGAGACAGACAGGGAGACACACAGACACACAGGGAGACAGACAGGGAGACAGACAGGGAGACAGACAGACAGACAGGGAGACAGACAGGGAGACACACAGGGAGACAGACAGGGAGACAGACAGGGAGACAGACAGGGAGACAGACAGGGAGACAGACAGGGAGACAGACAGGGAGACAGACAGGGAGACAGACAGGGAGACAGACAGGGAGACAGACAGGGAGACAGACAGGAGACAGACAGACAGGGAGACAGACAGGGAGACAGACAGGGAGACAGACAGGGAGACAGACAGGAGACAGACAGGGAGACAGACAGGGAGACAGACAGGAGACAGACAGGGAGACAGACAGGGAGACAGACAGGAGACAGACAGGGAGACAGACAGGAGACAGACAGGAGACAGACAGGGAGACAGACAGGGAGACACACAGGGAGACAGACAGGGAGACAGACAGGGAGACAGACAGGGAGACAGGGAGACAGACAGACAGACAGACAGGGAGACAGACAGGGAGACAGACAGGGAGACACACAGGGAGACAGACAGGGAGACAGACAGGGAGACAGACAGGGAGACAGGGAGACAGACAGACAGACAGACAGGGAGACAGACAGGGAGACAGACAGGGAGACACACAGGGAGACAGACAGGGAGACAGACAGGGAGACAGACAGGGAGACAGGGAGACAGACAGACAGACAGACAGGGAGACAGACAGGGAGACACACAGGGAGACAGACAGGGAGACAGACAGGGGAGACAGACAGGGAGACAGACAGACAGACAGACAGACACAGACACACAGGGAGACAGACAGGGAGACAGACAGGGAGACAGACAGGGAGACAGACAGGGAGACAGACAGGGAGACAGACAGGGAGACAGACAGGGAGACAGACAGGGAGACAGACAGGGAGACAGACAGACAGACAGACAGACAGACAGACAGACAGGGAGACAGAGACAGACAGACAGACAGACAGACAGACAGGGAGACAGACAGGGAGACAGACAGACAGACAGACAGACAGACAGACAGACAGACAGGAGACAGACAGGAGACAGACAGACAGACAGACAGACAGACAGACAGACAGAGACAGACAGGGAGACAGACAGGAGACAGACAGACAGACAGACAGACAGAGACAGACAGACAGACAGACAGACAGACAGACAGACAGACAGACAGACAGACAGACAGACAGACAGACAGACAGACAGACGCGGCAGACAGACAGACAGACAGACAGACAGACAGACAGACAGACAGACAGACACAGACAGACAGACAGACAGAGACAGACAGACAGACAGACAGACAGACAGACAGACAGACAGACAGACAGACAGACAGACAGAGACAGACAGACAGACAGACAGACAGACAGACAGACAGACAGACAGACAGTATAAGCCCATGAAAGACCAACGAGCTTTAGATTTAGAACAACAGTGTTTACATGGTATATCCAGACATGTACTATTATGAAAGCAGTGTTTGCCATTTGATGGAAATGCTTCATTCTGACATGTGTTTATGGCCTTTTGAATGCAGTGTTACATTCTGAAGGAGATGTGAGGCATTTTGTGTGTGCAGTTTTGGGAATTGCGTGTAGAGTTTTGAAAAAAGGAGACAGTTTTGAAAAACGTGTGTAAGCAGTCACACAACTCACGTAAAGTTCAGGTGGCATTTCTTTATGAGAGGGTAGACCAGGCTGTCCATGATGGGGACCAGGGCCAGGATCAGGATGGGGTTGACAGTCTGACAGACAGGAAGCAGAACATGGTAAGAGCATGTCACGCCTACACATTATAGTATATATTTAATCAATAAGGCCAGAGGAGGTCTGGTATATTTAATCAATAAGGCCAGAGGAGGTCTGGTATATTTAATCAATAAGGCCAGAGGAGGTTTGGTATATTTAATCAATAAGGCCAGAGGAGGTCTGGTATATTTAATCAATAAGGCCAGAGGAGGTTTGGTATATTTAATCAATAAGGACAGAGGAGGTCTGGTATATTTAATCAATAAGGCCAGATGAGGTTTGGTATATTTAATCAATAAGGCCAGAGGAGGTCTGGTATATTTAATCAATCAGATAGTATATATTTAGTTAGTAGAGGAGGTTGGTATAGTTAGTCATATAAGTTAGAGGAGGTATATATTTTAATCATAGTTAGAGGAGGTCTGGTATAGTTAATAATAAGGCCAGAGTTGGTATATTTAATCATAGTTAGTAGGTTTGGTTATTTAATCAATAGTTAGTATAGGTCTGGTTAGTATATTTTATATAGTTAGTATATGGTTAATCAATAAGTTAGTATATGGTTTATTTAATCAATAAGGCCAGATAGGTTTATATAGTTAGTATATTTAATCAATAAGGTTTATATAGTTAGTATATTTAATCAATAAGGCCAGATAGGTTTGTATATTTAATCAATATATAGTTAGTATATTTAATCAATAAGTATATGAGTTTATATAGTTAATCAATATATAGAGGAGGTCTGGTATATTTAATCAATAAGGCCAGATGAGGTTTGGTATATTTAATCAATAAGTTATATTTAATCAATCAGTTATATTAGTATATGGGTTGTATAGTTAGTATATATAGTTAGTATATGGTTTATATAGTTAGTATATATAGTTATGGTATATAGTTAGTTATATAGTTAGTATATGGTATATATAGTTAGTATATAGGTTTATATAGTTAGTATATATATATAGTTAGTATATGGTTTATATAGTTAGTATATATTTAGTATATGGTTAGTATATAGTTAGTATATATAGTTAGTATATGGTTTATATAGTTAGTATATGGTTTATATATATAGTTAGTATATGGTTTATATAGTTAGTTTATATAGTTAGTATATGGTTTATATAGTTAGTATATATATATAGTAGTTAGTATATATATAGTTAGTTTATATAGTTAGTATATGGTATATATAGTTAGTATATGGTTTATATAGTTAGTATATATAGTTAGTATATGGTTTATATAGTTAGTATATATATAGTTAGTATATATAGTTAGTATATATAGTTAGTATATGGTTTATATAGTTAGTATATATAGTTAGTATATGGTTTATATAGTTAGTATATGGTTTATATAGTTAGTATATATAGTTAGTATATGGTTTATATAGTTAGTATATATAGTTAGTATATGGTTTATATAGTTAGTATATATAGTTAGTATATGGTTTATATAGTTAGTATATAGTTAGTTTAGTATATGTTAGTTTATATAGTTAGTATATGGTTTATATAGTTAGTATATATAGTTAGTATATGTTAGTTTATATAGTTAGTATATATAGTTTATATATAGTTAGTATATATAGTTAGTATATGGTTTATATAGTTAGTTATGGTTTATATAGTTAGTATATGGTTTATATAGTTTATATGGTTTAGTTAGTATATATAGTTTATATAGTTAGTATATATAGTTAGTATATGGTTTATATAGTTAGTATATATAGTTAGTATATATAGTTAGTATATGGTTTATATAGTTAGTATATGGTTTATATAGTTAGTATATGGTTTATATAGTTAGTATATATAGTTAGTATATGGTTTATATAGTTAGTATATATAGTTAGTATATGGTTTATATAGTTAGTTAGTTATATATGGTTTATATAGTTAGTATATATAGTTAGTATATATAGTTAGTATATAGTTTATATATAGTTAGTATATATAGTTAGTATATGGTTTATATAGTTAGTATATATAGTTAGTATATGGTTTATATAGTTAGTATATATAGTTAGTATATGGTTTATATAGTTAGTATATGGTTTATATAGTTAGTATATATAGTTAGTATATGGTTTATATAGTTAGTATATATAGTTAGTATATGGTTTATATAGTTAGTATATATAGTTAGTATATATAGTTAGTATATATAGTTAGTATATGGTTAGTTTATATAGTTAGTATATATAGTTAGTATATATAGTTAGTATATGTTAGTATATATATAGTTAGTATATATTAGTTAGTATATGGTTTATATAGTTAGTATATATAGTTAGTATATAGTTAGTTTTATATAGTTAGTATATATAGTTAGTATATGGTTTATATAGTTAGTATATATAGTTAGTATATGGTTTATATAGTTAGTATATATAGTTAGTATATGGTTTATATAGTTAGTATATATAGTTAGTATATGGTTTATATAGTTAGTATATGGTTTATATAGTTAGTATATGGTTTATATAGTTAGTATATATAGTTAGTATATGGTTTATATAGTTAGTATATATAGTTAGTATATGGTTTATATAGTTAGTATATATATGGTTTATATATATATATATAGTATATGGTTTATATAGTTAGTATATATATAGTTAGTATATGGTTTATATAGTTAGTATATATAGTTAGTATATGGTTTATATAGTTAGTATATATTTATATAGTTAGTATATGGTTTATATAGTAGTTAGTATATGGTTTATATAGTTAGTATATATAGTTAGTATATGGTTTATATAAGTTAGTATATATAGTTAGTATATAGTTAGTATATGGTTTATATAGTTAGTATATATAGTTAGTATATAGTTAGTTAGTATATGGTTTATATAGTTAGTATATGGTTTATATAGTTAGTATATATAGTTAGTATATGGTTTATATAGTTAGTATATATAGTTAGTTTATATAGTTAGTATATAGTTAGTATATATAGTTAGTATATATAGTTATATATGGTTTATATAGTTAGTATATATAGTTAGTTATATAGTTAGTATATATAGTTAGTATATATAGTATATGTTATATAGTTATATAGTTAGTATATGGTTTATATAGTTAGTATATATAGTTAGTTATATAGTATATATATAGTTAGTATATATTTAGTTATATATGGTTTATATATGTTAGTTAGTTAGTATATAGTTAGTATATGGTTTATATAGTTAGTATATATAGTTAGTATATGTTAGTTTATATAGTTAGTATATAGTTAGTATATATAGTTAGTATATGGTTTATATAGTTAGTATATATAGTTAGTATATGGTTTATATAGTTAGTATATATAGTTAGTTTATATATATTAGTATATGGTTTATATAGTTAGTATATATAGTTAGTATATGGTTTATATAGTTAGTATATATAGTTAGTATATGGTTTATATAGTTAGTATATATAGTTAGTATATATAGTTTATATAGTTAGTTATATAGTTAGTATATGGTTTATATAGTTAGTATATGGTTTATATAGTTAGTATATAGTTAGTTATGGTTTATATAGTTAGTATATATATAGTTAGTATATGGTTTATATAGTTAGTATATATAGTTAGTATATGGTTTATAGTTAGTTAGTTATATATGGTTTATATAGTTAGTATATGGTTTATATAGTTAGTATATATATAGTTAGTATATATAGTTAGTATATGGTTTATATAGTTAGTATATATAGTTAGTATATATAGTTAGTATATGGTTTATATAGTTAGTATATATAGTTAGTATATGGTTTATATAGTTAGTATATATAGTTAGTATATGGTTTATATAGTTAGTATATATAGTTAGTATATGGTTTATATAGTTAGTATATATAGTTAGTATATGGTTTATATAGTTAGTATATGGTTTATATAGTTAGTATATATATATAGTTAGTATATGGTTTATATAGTTAGTATATATAGTTAGTATATATAGTTAGTATATGGTTTATATAGTTAGTATATATAGTTAGTATATGGTTTATATAGTTAGTATATGGTTTATATAGTTAGTATATGGTTTATATAGTTAGTATATGGTTTATATAGTTAGTATATGGTTTATATAGTTAGTATATGGTTTATATAGTTAGTATATGGTTTATATAGTTAGTATATATAGTTAGTATATGGTTTATATAGTTAGTATATGGTTTATAGTTAGTATATGGTTTATATAGTTAGTATATATAGTTATAGTTATATATGGTTTATATAGTTAGTATATGGTTTATATAGTTAGTATATGGTTTATATAGTTAGTAGTATATAGTTAGTATATGGTTTATATAGTTAGTATATATAGTAGTATATATAGTTAGTATAGTATAGTTAGTATATATAGTTAGTATATATAGTTAGTATATGGTTTATATAGTTAGTATATGGTTTATATAGTTAGTATATATAGTTAGTATATGGTTTATATAGTTAGTATATGGTTTATATAGTTAGTATATATAGTTAGTATATGGTTTATATAGTTAGTATATATAGTTAGTATATGGTTTATATAGTTAGTATATATAGTTAGTATATATAGTTAGTATATATAGTTAGTATATGGTTTATATAGTTAGTATATATAGTTAGTATATGGTTTATATAGTTAGTATATATAGTTAGTATATATAGTTAGTATATAGTTAGGTTAGTTTATATAGTTAGTTTATATAGTTAGTTATGGTATATAGTTAGTTTATATAGTTAGTATATGGTTTATATAGTTAGTATATATAGTTAGTATATATAGTTTATATAGTTATATATGGTTTATATAGTTAGTATATATAGTTAGTATATGGTTTATATAGTTAGTAGTTATATAGTTTATATATGGTTTATATAGTTAGTATATATAGTTAGTATATGGTTTATATAGTTAGTATATATAGTTAGTATATATAGTTAGTTATAGTTAGTATATAGTTAGTATAGTTAGGTTTATATAGTTAGTATATGGTTTATATAGTTAGTATATGGTTTATATAGTTAGTATATATAGTTAGTATATGGTTTATATAGTTAGTATATGGTTTATATAGTTAGTATATATAGTTAGTATATGGTTTATATAGTTAGTATATATAGTTAGTATATGGTTTATATAGTTAGTATATGGTTTATATAGTTAGTATATATAGTTAGTATATATAGTTAGTATATATAGTTTATATAGTTAGTATTTATATAGTTAGTATATGGTTAGTATATAGTTAGTATATATATAGTTAGTATATATAGTTAGTATATATAGTTAGTATATATATTAGTTATATAGTTAGTATATATAGTTAGTATATGGTTTATATAGTTAGTATATAGTTATATAGTTAGTATATATAGTTAGTTAGTATGGTTTATATAGTTAGTATATATAGTTAGTATATGGTTTATATAGTTAGTATATGGTTTATATAGTTAGTATATGGTTTATATAGTTAGTATATATAGTTAGTATATATAGTTAGTATATGGTTTATATAGTTAGTATATAGTTAGTATATATAGTTAGTATATGGTTTATATAGTTAGTATATGGTTTATATAGTTAGTATATATAGTTAGTATATATAGTTAGTATATGGTTTATATAGTTAGTATATATAGTTAGTATATGGTTTATATAGTTAGTATATATAGTTTATATAGTTAGTATATAGTTAGTATATATATAGTTATATATTAGTTATATAGTTAGTATATGGTTTATATAGTTAGTATATGGTTTATATAGTTAGTATATATAGTTTATATAGTTAGTATATGGTTTATATAGTTAGTATATATAGTTAGTATATGGTTTATATAGTTAGTATATATAGTTAGTATATATAGTTAGTATATATAGTTAGTATATGGTTTATATAGTTAGTATATGGTTTATATAGTTAGTATATATAGTTAGTATATGGTTTATATAGTTAGTATATATAGTTAGTATATGGTTTATATATAGTTAGTATATAGTTAGTTTATATAGTTAGTTTATATTAGTATAGTTAGTATTTATATAGTTAGTATATGGTTTATATAGTTAGTATATGGTTTATATAGTTAGTATATATAGTTAGTATATGGTTTATATAGTTAGTATATATAGTTAGTATATGGTTTATATAGTTAGTATATATAGTTAGTATATGGTTTATATAGTTAGTATATATAGTTATATATAGTTTAGTATATATAGTTAGTATATATAGTTAGTATATGGTTTATATAGTTAGTATATGGTTTATATAGTTAGTATATGGTTTATATAGTTAGTATATATAACTAGTATATATAGTTAGTATATGGTTTATATAGTTAGTATATATAGTTAGTATATGGTTTATATAGTTAGTATATATAGTTAGTATATGGTTTATATAGTTAGTATATGGTTTATATAGTTAGTATATATAGTTAGTATATATAGTTAGTATATGGTTTATATAGTTAGTATATGGTTTATATAGTTAGTATATGGTTTATATAGTTAGTATATATAGTTAGTATATATAGTTAGTATATGGTTTATATAGTTAGTATATATAGTTAGTATATGGTTTATATAGTTAGTATATGGTTTATATAGTTAGTATATATAGTTAGTATATATAGTTAGTATATGGTTTATATAGTTAGTATATATATAGTTAGTATATGGTTTATATATAGTTAGTATATGGTTTATATAGTTAGTATATATAGTTAGTATATATAGTTAGTATATGGTTTATATAGTTAGTATATGGTTTATATAGTTAGTATATGGTTTATATAGTTAGTATATATAGTTAGTATATATAGTTAGTATATATAGTTAGTATATGGTTTATATAGTTAGTATATATAGTTAGTATATGTATATAGTTAGTTATATAGTTAGTTAGTTTATATAGTTAGTATATGGTTTATATAGTTAGTATATATAGTAGTATATGGTTTATATAGTTAGTATATAGTTTATATAGTTAGTATATGGTTTATATAGTTAGTATATATAGTTAGTATATGGTTTATATAGTTAGTATATGGTTTATATAGTTAGTATATATGGTTAGTATATATAGTTAGTATATATATAGTTAGTATATGGTTTATATAGTTAGTATATGGTTTATATAGTTAGTATATGGTTTATATAGTTAGTATATATAGTTAGTTTATATAGTTAGTATATGGTTTATATAGTTAGTATATATATAGTTAGTATATATAGTTAGGTTTATATAGGTTTATATAGTTAGTATATATAGTTAGTATATATAGTTAGTATATGGTTTATATAGTTAGTATATGGTTTATATAGTTAGTATATATAGTTAGTATATGGTTTATATAGTTAGTATATATAGTTAGTATATATAGTTAGTATATGGTTTATATAGTTAGTATATGGTTTATATAGTTAGTATATATAGTTAGTATATATAGTTAGTATATGGTTTATATAGTTAGTATATGGTTTATATAGTTAGTATATGGTTTATATAGTTAGTATATATAGTTAGTATATATAGTTAGTATATATAGTTAGTATATGGTTTATATAGTTAGTATATATAGTTAGTATATGGTTTATATAGTTAGTATATATAGTTAGTATATGGTTTATATAGTTAGTATATATAGTTAGTATATATAGTTAGTATATGGTTTATATAGTTAGTATATATAGTTAGTATATATAGTTAGTATATGGTTTATATAGTTAGTATATGGTTTATATAGTTAGTATATATAGTTAGTATATATAGTTAGTATATGGTTTATATATAGTTAGTATATGGTTTATATAGTTAGTATATGGTTTATATAGTTAGTATATATAGTTAGTATATGGTTTATATAGTTAGTATATATAGTTAGTATATGGTTTATATAGTTAGTATATATAGTTAGTTTATATAGTTAATATATATAGTTAGTATATGGTTTATATAGTTAGTATATGGTTTATATAGTTAGTATATATAGTTAGTATATATAGTTAGTATATGGTTTATATAGTTAGTATATATAGTTAGTATATGGTTTATATAGTTAGTATATGGTTTATATAGTTAGTATATGGTTTATATAGTTAGTATATATAGTTAGTATATATAGTTAGTATATGGTTTATATAGTTAGTATATGGTTTATATAGTTAGTATATATAGTTAGTATATGGTTTATATAGTTAGTATATGGTGTTAGTAGTTGGTTTATATAGTTAGTATATATAGTTAGTATATATAGTTAGTATATATAGTTAGTATATATAGTTAGTATATGTCCCTGTTTATATAGTTAGTATATGTCCCTGGGTTTATATAGTTAGTATATGGTTTATATAGTTAGTATATGGTTTATATAGTTAGTATATATAGTTAGTATATATAGTTAGTATATATAGTTAGTAAACAGTGTTATGGTTTATATAGTTAGTATATATTATATAGTATATGGTTTATATATGTTAGTATATATAGTTAGTATATGTCCCTTTATATAGTTAGTATATATAGTTAGTATATATAGTTAGTATATGGTTTATATAGTTAGTATATGGTTTATATAGTTAGTATATATAGTTAGCATATGGTTAATAGAGTTAGTATATGGTTTATAGAGTTAGTATAGTTGAAGTTGTTAGCATATAAAGATAGGGGAAGTGGCTCACCTGCATCTGATCTGGCTGCACCATGAGAATTCCCTGCGGAGGAGAAACAGCAGTTAGTTACGCATGTCCCTGGGTGTCTTTAATTCAGGTAAACATGTCCCTGGGTGTCTTTAATTCAGGTGAACATGTCCTTGGGTGTCTTTAATTCAGGTAAACATGTCCCTGGGTGTCTTTAATTCAGGTGAACATGTCCCTGGGTGTCTTTAATTCAGGTGAACATGTCCCTGGGTGTCATTAATTCAGGTAAACATGTCCCTGGGTGTCTTTAATTCAGGTAAACATGTCCCTGGGTGTCTTTAATTCAGGTGAACATGTCCCTGGGTGTCTTTAATTCAGGTAAACATGTCCCTGGGTGTCATTAATTCAGGTGAACATGTCCCTGGGTGTCATTAATTCAGGTAAACATGTCCCTGGGTGTCTTTAATTCAGGTGAACATGTCCCTGGGTGTCTTTAATTCAGGTAAACATGTCCCTGGGTGTCTTTAATTCAGGTGAACATGTCCTTGGGTGTCTTTAATTCAGGTGAACATGTCCCTGGGTGTCTTTAATTCAGGTGAACATGTCCCTGGGTGTCTTTAATTCAGGTGAACATGTCCCTGGGTGTCTTTAATTCAGGTAAACATGTCCCTGGGTGTCTTTAATTCAGGTGAACATGTCCTTGGGTGTCTTTAATTCAGGTGAACATGTCCCTGGGTGTCTTTAATTCAGGTGAACATGTCCCTGGGTGTCTTTAATTCAGGTGAACATGTCCTTGGGTGTCTTTAATTCAGGTGAACATGTCCCTGGGTGTCTTTAATTCAGGTGAACATGTCCCTGGGTGTCTTTAATTCAGGTAAACATGTCCCTGGGTGTCATTAATTCAGGTAAACATGTCCCTGGGTGTCATTAATTCAGGTAAACATGTCCCTGGGTGTCATTAATTCAGGTAAACATGTCCCTGGGTGTCATTAATTCAGGTGAACATGTCCCTGGGTGTCATTAATTCAGGTAAACATGTCCCTGGGTGTCATTAATTCAGGTAAACATGTCCCTGGGTGTCATTAATTCAGGTGAACATGTACCTGGGTGTCATTTATTCAGGTGAACATGTCCCTGGGTGTCATTTATTCAGGTGAACATGTCCCTGGGTGTCATTAATTCAGGTGAACATGTCCCTGGGTGTCATTAATTCAGGTGAACATGTCCCTGGGTGTCATTAATTCAGGTGAACATGTCCTTGGGTGTCATTAATTCAGGTAAACATGTCATTGGGTGTCATTAATTCAGGTAAACATGTCTTTGGGTGTCATTAATTCAGGTGAACATGTCCCTGGGTGTCATTAATTCAGGTAAACATGTCCCTGGGTGTCATTAATTCAGGTAAACATGTCCTTGGGTGTCATTAATTCAGGTAAACATGTCCCTGGGTGTCATTAATTCAGGTGAACATGTCCCTGGGTGTCTTTAATTCAGGTGAACATGTCCCTGGGTGTCTTTAATTCAGGTGAACATGTCCTTGGGTGTCTTTAATTCAGGTAAACATGTCCCTGGGTGTCTTTAATTCAGGTGAACATGTCCCTGGGTGTCTTTAATTCAGGTGAACATGTCCCTGGGTGTCTTTAATTCAGGTGAACATGTCCCTGGGTGTCTTTAATTCAGGTGAACATGTCCCTGGGTGTCTTTAATTCAGGTAAACATGTCCCTGGGTGTCATTAATTCAGGTAAACATGTCCCTGGGTGTCATTAATTCAGGTAAACATGTCCCTGGGTGTCATTAATTCAGGTAAACATGTCCCTGGGTGTCATTAATTCAGGTGAACATGTCCCTGGGTGTCATTAATTCAGGTAAACATGTCCCTGGGTGTCATTAATTCAGGTAAACATGTCCCTGGGTGTCATTTATTCAGGTGAACATGTCCCTGGGTGTCATTAATTCAGGTAAACATGTCCCTGGGTGTCATTAATTCAGGTGAACATGTCCCTGGGTGTCATTAATTCAGGTGAACATGTCCTTGGGTGTCATTAATTCAGGTAAACATGTCCTTGGGTGTCATTAATTCAGGTAAACATGTCTTTGGGTGTCATTAATTCAGGTGAACATGTCCCTGGGTGTCATTAATTCAGGTAAACATGTCCCTGGGTGTCATTAATTCAGGTAAACATGTCCTTGGGTGTCATTAATTCAGGTAAACATGTCCCTGGGTGTCATTAATTCAGGTGAACATGTCCCTGGGTGTCATTAATTCAGTCTACTGTGTAACATGTCCCTGGGTGTCATTAATTCAGGTAAACATGTCCCTGGGTGTCATTTATTCAGGTGAACATGTCCTTGGGTGTCATTAATTCAGGTGAACATGTCCCTGGGTGTCATTAATTCAGGTGAACATGTTCCTGGGTGTCATTAATTCAGGTGAACATGTCCCTGGGTGTCATTAATTCAGGTGAACATGTCCCTGGGTGTCATTAATTCAGGTGAACATGTCCCTGGGTGTCATTAATTCAGGTGAACATGTCCCTGGGTGTCATTAATTCAGGTGAACATGTCCTTGGGTGTCATTAATTCAGGTAAACATGTCTTTGGGTGTCATTAATTCAGGTAAACATGTCCTTGGGTGTCATTAATTCAGGTAAACATGTCCCTGGGTGTCATTAATTCAGGTTAACATGTCCTTGGGTGTCTTTAATTCAGGTAAACATGTCTTTGGGTGTCTTTAATATTGAATTCAAATATCATTTGATCAATAGTAATAACCCTTATATCATTGTTGTTTCTGAGGGTTGAATTACACGTACAAAGTTTCCGTCCATGGTGGTGGCCTGGAGGGTCCATCTGGAGCCCTGGGGAGGAGACACAGGAGTTTAGGAGGATCTCAACCGCCTTAAAATACTGTCAGTCTACTGCCAAGGTGTAGTCTGTGGTTCTATGGCACAGCTCAGTCTACTGCCAAGGTGTAGTCTGTGGTTCTATGGCACAGCTCAGTCTACTGCCAAGGTGTAGTCTGTGGTTCTATGGCACAGCTCAGTCTACTGCCAAGGTGTAGTCTGTGGTTCTATGGCACAGCTCAGTCTACTGCCAAGGTGTAGTCTGTGGTTCTATGGCACAGCTCAGTCTACTGCCAAGGTGTAGTCTGTGGTTCTATGGCACAGCTCAGTCTACTGCCAAGGTGTAGTCTGTGGTTCTATGGCACAGCTCAGTCTACTGCCAAGGTGTAGTCTGTGGTTCTATGGCACAGCTCAGTCTACTGCCAAGGTGTAGTCTGTGGTTCTATGGCACAGCTCAGTCTACTGCCAAGGTGTAGTCTGTGGTTCTATGGCACAGCTCAGTCTACTGCCAAGGTGTAGTCTGTGGTTCTATGGCACAGCTCAGTCTACTGCCAAGGTGTAGTCTGTGGTTCTATGGCACAGCTCAGTCTACTGCCAAGGTGTAGTCTGTGGTTCTATGGCACAGCTCAGTCTACTGCCAAGGTGTAGTCTGTGGTTCTATGGCACAGCTCAGTCTACTGCCAAGGTGTAGTCTGTGGTTCTATGGCACAGCTCAGTCTACTGCCAAGGTGTAGTCTGTGGTTCTATGGCACAGCTCAGTCTACTGCCAAGGTGTAGTCTGTGGTTCTATGGCACAGCTCAGTCTACTGCCAAGGTGTAGTCTGTGGTTCTATGGCACAGCTCAGTCTACTGCCAAGGTGTAGTCTGTGGTTCTATGGCACAGCTCAGTCTACTGCCAAGGTGTAGTCTGTGGTTCTATGGCACAGCTCAGTCTACTGCCAAGGTGTAGTCTGTGGTTCTATGGCACAGCTCAGTCTACTGCCAAGGTGTAGTCTGTGGTTCTATGGCACAGCTCAGTCTACTGCCAAGGTGTAGTCTGTGGTTCTATGGCACAGCTCAGTCTACTGCCAAGGTGTAGTCTGTGGTTCTATGGCACAGCTCAGTCTACTGCCAAGGTGTAGTCTGTGGTTCTATGGCACAGCTCAGTCTACTGCCAAGGTGTAGTCTGTGGTTCTATGGCACAGCTCAGTCTACTGCCAAGGTGTAGTCTGTGGTTCTATGGCACAGCTCAGTCTACTGCCAAGGTGTAGTCTGTGGTTCTATGGCACAGCTCAGTCTACTGCCAAGGTGTAGTCTGTGGTTCTATGGCACAGCTCAGTCTACTGCCAAGGTGTAGTCTGTGGTTCTATGGCACAGCTCAGTCTACTGCCAAGGTGTAGTCTGTGGTTCTATGGCACAGCTCAGTCTACTGCCAAGGTGTAGTCTGTGGTTCTATGGCACAGCTCAGTCTACTGCCAAGGTGTAGTCTGTGGTTCTATGGCACAGCTCAGTCTACTGCCAAGGTGTAGTCTGTGGTTCTATGGCACAGCTCAGTCTACTGCCAAGGTGTAGTCTGTGGTTCTATGGCACAGCTCAGTCTACTGCCAAGGTGTAGTCTGTGGTTCTATGGCACAGCTCAGTCTACTGCCAAGGTGTAGTCTGTGGTTCTACGGCACAGCTCAGTCTACTGCCAAGGTGTAGTCTGTGGTTCTATGGCACAGCTCAGTCTACTGCCAAGGTGTAGTCTGTGGTTCTATGGCACAGCTCAGTCTACTGCCAAGGTGTAGTCTGTGGTTCTATGGCACAGCTCAGTCTACTGCCAAGGTGTAGTCTGTGGTTCTATGGCACAGCTCAGTCTACTGCCAAGGTGTAGTCTGTGGTTCTATGGCACAGCTCAGTCTACTGCCAAGGTGTAGTCTGTGGTTCTATGGCACAGCTCAGTCTACTGCCAAGGTGTAGTCTGTGGTTCTATGGCACAGCTCAGTCTACTGCCAAGGTGTAGTCTGTGGTTCTATGGCACAGCTCAGTCTACTGCCAAGGTGTAGTCTGTGGTTCTATGGCACAGCTCAGTCTACTGCCAAGGTGTAGTCTGTGGTTCTATGGCACAGCTCAGTCTACTGCCAAGGTGTAGTCTGTGGTTCTATGGCACAGCTCAGTCTACTGCCAAGGTGTAGTCTGTGGTTCTATGGCACAGCTCAGTCTACTGCCAAGGTGTAGTCTGTGGTTCTATGGCACAGCTCAGTCTACTGCCAAGGTGTAGTCTGTGGTTCTATGGCACAGCTCAGTCTACTGCCAAGGTGTAGTCTGTGGTTCTATGGCACAGCTCAGTCTACTGCCAAGGTGTAGTCTGTGGTTCTATGGCACAGCTCAGTCTACTGCCAAGGTGTAGTCTGTGGTTCTATGGCACAGCTCAGTCTACTGCCAAGGTGTAGTCTGTGGTTCTATGGCACAGCTCAGTCTACTGCCAAGGTGTAGTCTGTGGTTCTATGGCACAGCTCAGTCTACTGCCAAGGTGTAGTCTGTGGTTCTATGGCACAGCTCAGTCTACTGCCAAGGTGTAGTCTGTGGTTCTATGGCACAGCTCAGTCTACTGCCAAGGTGTAGTCTGTGGTTCTACGGAACAGCTCAGTCTACTGCCAAGGTGTAGTCTGTGGTTCTACGGAACAGCTCAGTCTACTGCCAAGGTGTAGTCTGTGGTTCTATGGCACAGCTCAGTCTACTGCCAAGGTGTAGTCTGTGGTTCTATGGCACAGCTCAGTCTACTGCCAAGGTGTAGTCTGTGGTTCTATGGCACAGCTCAGTCTACTGCCAAGGTGTAGTCTGTGGTTCTATGGCACAGCTCAGTCTACTGCCAAGGTGTAGTCTGTGGTTCTATGGCACAGCTCAGTCTACTGCCAAGGTGTAGTCTGTGGTTCTATGGCACAGCTCAGTCTACTGCCAAGGTGTAGTCTGTGGTTCTATGGCACAGCTCAGTCTACTGCCAAGGTGTAGTCTGTAGTCTGTTCTATGGCACAGCTCAGTCTACTGCCAAGGTGTAGTCTGTGGTTCTACGGAACAGCTCAGTCTACTGCCAAGGTGTAGTCTGTGGTTCTATGGCACAGCTCAGTCTACTGCCAAGGTGTAGTCTGTGGTTCTATGGCACAGCTCAGTCTACTGCCAAGGTGTAGTCTGTGGTTCTATGGCACAGCTCAGTCTACTGCCAAGGTGTAGTCTGTGGTTCTACGGAACAGCTCAGTCTACTGCCAAGGTGTAGTCTGTGGTTCTATGGCACAGCTCAGTCTACTGCCAAGGTGTAGTCTGTGGTTCTACGGAACAGCTCAGTCTACTGCCAAGGTGTAGTCTGTGGTTCTACGGAACAGCTCAGTCTACTGCCAAGGTGTAGTCTGTGGTTCTATGGCACAGCTCAGTCTACTGCCAAGGTGTAGTCTGTGGTTCTATGGCACAGCTCTTGTGCACAAAGTATCCTTGAAATCTAGCAGGGCTGTTTGGGGTTAGGGGTTAGGGGTTAGGGTGAGTAGTCTTAGAGGTTAGGGGTTAGTGGTTAGGGTGAGTAGTCTTAGGGGTTAGGGGTTAGGGTGAGTAGTCTTAGGGGTTAGGGTTAGGGTTAGGGTGAGTAGTCTTAGGGGTTTAGGGTGAGTTAGTCTTAGGTTAGGGGTTAGGGTTAGTAGTCTTAGGGGTTAGGGGTTCTTAGGGGTTAGGGTTAGGGTTAGGTAGTCTTAGGGGTTAGGGGTTAGGGGTTAGGGTGAGTAGTCTTAGGGGTTAGGGTGGTTCTTAGGGTGAGTAGACTTAGGGGTTAGGGGTTAGGGTAGTCTTAGGGTGAGTAGTCTTAGGGGTTAGGGGTGAGTAGTCTTAGGGGTTAGTAGTCTTAGGGGTTAGGGGTTAGGGGTTAGGGGTGAGTAGTCTTAGGGGTTAGGGGTTAGGGTGAGTAGTCTTAGGGGTTAGGGTTAGGGTTAGGGTGAGTAGTCTTAGGGGTTAGGGGTTAGTAGTCTTAGGGGTTAGGGTTAGGGGGTTATTAGGTTAGGGTGAGTAGTCTTAGGGGTTAGGTGAGTAGTCTTAGGGGTTAGGGTTATTAGGGTGAGTAGTCTTAGGGGTCTTGGGGTTAGGGGTTAGGGTGAGTAGTCTTAGGGGTTTGGGGTTAGGGTCTAGGGGGTTAGGGGTTAGGGGTGAGTAGTCTTAGGGTTAGTCTTGGGGGTTAGGGTTAGGGTTAGTTAGGGGTTAGGGGTTAGGTGAGTAGTCTTAGGGTTAGGGGTTAGGGTGAGTAGTCTTAGGGGTTAGGGTTAGGGGTTAGGGGTTAGGTGAGTAGTCTTAGGGGTTAGGGGTTAGGGGAGTAGTTTGGGGGTTAGGGGTTAGGGTGAGTAGTCTTAGGGGTTAGGGTGAGTAGTCTTAGGGGTTAGGGTTAGGTTAGGTTAGGGGTTAGGGGGTTAAGGTTAGGGGTTAGGGTTAGGGGTTAGGGGTTAGGGGTTAGGTTAGGTTAGTCTTAGGGGTTAGGGGTTAGGGTTAGGGGGTTAGGGGTTAGGGTTAGGGGTCAGGGTTAGGGTTATGGGTTAAGGTTAGGGTTAGGGTTAGGGTTAGGGTTAGGGTTAGGGTTAGGGGTTAGGGGTTAGGGGTTAAGGTTAGGGGTTAGGGTTAGGGGTTAGGGTTAGGGTTAGGGTTAAGGTTAGGGTTAGGTTTAGGGGTTAGGGTTAGGGGTTAGGGTTATACCCCTTTAGGTATAACCTCTACTACTATAGCCCATAGAATGCCACTGAGTAGCACGTTCAGAAATGGGTTAAGGTTAGGGGTTAGGGGTTAGGGGTTATGGTTAGAATGCCACTGAGTAGCACGTTCAGAAATGGGTTAAGGTTAGGGGTTAGGTTTAGGGTTAGGGGTTAGGGTTATACCCCTTTAGGTATAACCTCTACTACTTACTATAGCCCATAGAATGCCACTGAGTAGCACGTTCAGAAATGGGTTAGGGGTTAGGGTTAGGGGTTAGGGGTTATGGTTAGAATGCCACTGAGTAGCACGTTCAGAAATGGGTCTAGCCGAAACAGATCTGTCTAGCTGAAACTGATCTCTCTAGCTGAAACAGATATCTTTAGCTGAAACAGATATCTTTAGCTGAAACAGATATCTCTAGATTAAACTGACACATTTTGATGGGGATTTTTTCATTATGTTACTTGGTTCCATGTTACTTGGTTCCATCCATCTGGATGGGTTTAGGGTTAGGGTTCTTACCTGTTGGTCAAACAGAGTCCAGAACATGGGAAGGGGGATGTAGAGAAACAGAACCTTCAGCACCATCTTCACCTGGGCCACCAGCAATTTCTGGAGGAGAGGAGGAGGAAAGTGGAGGACGGGCAGGAGGAGGAGATAGGAGAGAAGGAGGAGGAGAGAGGAGGACGGGAAGAGGAGAGAAGAAAGGAGAGGAGGAGGAGAGAGGAGGCCGGGAGGAGGAGGAGGAGGAGAGCAGAAAGGAGAGGAGGAGGAGAGAGGAGGATGGGAGGAGGAGGAGAAAGGAGAGAAGAAGGAGGAGAGAGGAGGATGGGGAGGAGGAGAGGGGAGAGGAGAAGGAGGAGGACGGGAGGAGGACGGGAGGAGGAGGATGGGAGGAGGAGGAGAAAGGAGAGAAGAAGGAGGAGGAGAGAGGAGGATGGGGAGGAGGAGGAAAGCAGAAAGGAGAGGAGGAGGAGAGAGGAGGATGGGAGGAGGAGGAGAGCAAAAAGGAGAGGAGGATGGGAGGAGGAGGAGAAAGGAGAGAAGAAGGAGGAGGAGAGAGGAGGATGGGAGGAAGAGGAGAGCAGAAAAGAGAGGAGTAGGAGAGCAGAAAGGAGAGGAGGAGGAGAGAGGAGGATGGGAGGAAGAGGAGAGAGGAGAGAGGAGGACGGGGAGGAGGAGGAGAGAGGAGATAAGGAGGAGGAGGAGAGGAGGACGGGGAGGAGGAGGAGGAGGAGAGCAGAGAGGAGAGGGGAAGGAGAGAGGACGGGAGGAGGAGAGAAGGGGAAGGAGAGAGGAGGATGGGAGGAGGAGGAGAGCAGAAAGGAGAGGAGGAGGAGAGAGAAGGAGAGCAGAGAGGAGAGAAGAAGGAGGAAGAAGAGGAGAGGAAGGATTTATTAATGAGTTCTCTGTGTTGTAAACATCCTTCAGTTGACTTTCATTGTCAACAGTTTTATGAACTGCTAATTTGGTAGTGCTGGTTTTCCCATTGACCAATGAACATGGCCCTACGTCATATTTCTCATCGGCCCAGTCCATCCAGTGTTCTCTCTTAGGGAACGTCTTGCTGCGATGCCTGAAGCGGTTCTTTATGGCAAACTAGAGAGGAGCGAAAGAACACAAAAACACTTATAATAGCTCTGCTGAAAACCAGACAT
This sequence comes from Oncorhynchus nerka, assembly GCF_034236695.1. Taxonomy (NCBI): domain Eukaryota; kingdom Metazoa; phylum Chordata; class Actinopteri; order Salmoniformes; family Salmonidae; genus Oncorhynchus; species Oncorhynchus nerka. The sequence continues at coordinate 71,446 of NW_027039998.1, forward strand.
TGTTGTTGAATATCACATTCACTTCCTGTAGAGTTTCACATGGAAAGATACGACACTGTAAGTATTCTACTGTCTGTGTGTTATTAGACTGTCTCATCCCTTACTGTCTGTATGTTACTAGACTGTCTCATCCCTTACTGTCTGTATGTTACTAGACTGTCTAACCTCCTTACTGTCTGTATGTTATTACTGTCTAGACCATCCTTACTGTCTGTGTGTTACTAGACTGTCTCATCCCCTTACTGTCTGTATGTTACTAGACTGTCTCATCCCTTACTGTCTGTATGTTATTAGACTGTCTCATCCCTTACTGTCTGTATGTTAGACTGTCTCATCCCTTACTGTCTGTATGTTACTAGACTGTCTCATCCCTGTCTGTGTGTTACTAGACTGTCTCATCCCTTACTGTCTGTATGTTATTAGACTGTCTCATCCCTTACTGTCTGTGTGTTATTAGACTGTCTCATCCCTTACTGTCTGTATGTTATTAGACTGTCTCATCCCTTACTGTCTGTATGTTACTAGACTGTCTAACCTCCTTACTGTCTGTGTGTTATTAGACTGTCTCATCCCTTACTGTCTGTATGTTACTAGACTGTCTTATCCCTTACTGTCTGTATGTTACTAGACTGTCTCATCCCTTACTGTCTGTATGTTACTAGACTGTCTCATCCCTTACTGTCTGTATGTTATTAGACTGTCTTACCTCCTTACTGTCTGTATGTTACTAGACTGTCTCATCCCTTACTGTCTGTATGTTACTAGACTGTCTCATCCCTTACTGTCTGTATGTTACTAGACTGTCTCATCCCTTACTGTCTGTATGTTATTAGACTGTCTCATCCCTTACTGTCTGTATGTTACTAGACTGTCTTACCTCCTTACTGTCTGTATGTTACTAGACTGTCTAACCTCCTTACTGTCTATATGTTATTAGACTGTCTCATCCCTTACTGTCTGTATGTTACTAGACTGTCTTACCTCCTTACTGTCTGTATGTTACTAGACTGTCTTACCTCCTTACTGTCTGTATGTTATTAGACTGTCTTACCTCCTTACTGTCTGTATGTTACTAGACTGTCTTACCTCCTTACTGTCTGTATGTTACTAGACTGTCTTACCTCCTTACTGTCTGTATGTTACTAGACTGTCTTACCTCCTTACTGTCTGTATGTTATTAGACTGTCTTACCTCCTTACTGTCTGTATGTTACTAGACTGTCTTACCTCCTTACTGTCTGTATGTTACTAGACTGTCTTACCCCTTACTGTCTGTATGTTACTAGACTGTCTTAGCCCTTACTGTCTGTATGTTACTAGACTGTCTTACCTCCTTACTGTCTGTATGTTACTAGACTGTCTTACCTCCTTACTGTCTGTATGTTACTAGACTGTCTTACCTCCTTACTGTCTGTATGTTACTAGACTGTCTTACCTCCTTACTGTCTGTATGTTATTAGACTGTCTTACCTCCTTACTGTCTGTATGTTACTAGACTGTCTCATCCCTTACTGTCTGTATGTTATTAGACTGTTTCATCCCTTACTGTCTGTGTGTTATTAGACTGTCTCATCCCTTACTGTCTGTGTGTTATTAGACTGTCTCATCCCTTACTGTCTGTGTGTTATTAGACTGTCTCATCCCTTACTGTCTGTGTGTTACTAGACTGTCTCATTCCTTACTGTCTGTATGTTACTAGACTGTCTTACCTCCTTACTGTCTGTATGTTATTAGACTGTCTAACCTCCTTACTGTCTGTATGTTACTAGACTGTCTCATCCCTTACTGTCTGTATGTTACTAGACTGTCTCACCTCCTTACTGTCTGTGTGTTACTAGACTGTCTCATCCCTTACTGTCTGTATGTTACTAGACTGTCTCACCTCCTTACTGTCTGTATGTTACTAGACTGTCTCATCCCTTACTGTCTGTATGTTACTAGACTGTCTTACCTCCTTACTGTCTGTATGTTACTAGACTGTCTCATCCCTACTGTCTGTATGTTACTAGACTGTCTTACCCCTTACTGTCTGTATGTTATTAGACTGTCTCATCCCTTACTGTCTGTATGTTACTAGACTGTCTCATCCCTTACTGTCTGTATGTTACTAGACTGTCTCATCCCTTACTCTCTGTATGTTACTAGACTGTCTCATCCCTTACTGTCTGTATGTTACTAGACTGTCTCATCCCTTAATGTCTGTATGTTACTAGACTGTCTAACCTCCTTACTGTCTGTATGTTACTAGACTGTCTCATCCCTTACTGTCTGTATGTTACTAGACTGTCTCATCCCTTACTGTCTGTGTGTTATTAGACTGTCTCATCCCTTACTGTCTGTATGTTACTAGACTGTCTCATCCCTTACTGTCTGTATGTTATTAGACTGTCTTAGCCCTTACTGTCTGTATGTTACTAGACTGTCTCATCCCTTACTGTCTGTATGTTACTAGACTGTCTCATCCCTTACTGTCTGTGTGTTATTAGACTGTCTCATCCCTTACTGTCTGTATGTTACTAGACTGTCTCATCCCTTACTGTCTGTATGTTATTAGACTGTCTCATCCCTTACTGTCTGTATGTTATTAGACTGTCTTACCCCTTACTGTCTGTGTGTTACTAGACTGTCTCATCCCTTACTGTCTGTATGTTACTAGACTGTTTCATCCCTTACTGTCTGTATGTTACTAGACTGTCTTACCCCTTACTGTCTGTATGTTACTAGACTGTCTTAGCCCTTACTGTCTGTATGTTACTAGACTGTCTTACCTCCTTACTGTCTGTATGTTACTAGACTGTCTTACCCCTTACTGTCTGTATGTTACTAGACTGTCTTAGCCCTTACTGTCTGTATGTTACTAGACTGTCTTACCTCCTTACTGTCTGTATGTTACTAGACTGTCTTACCTCCTTACTGTCTGTATGTTACTAGACTGTCTTACCTCCTTACTGTCTGTATGTTACTAGACTGTCTTACCTCCTTACTGTCTGTATGTTATTAGACTGTCTTACCTCCTTACTGTCTGTATGTTACTAGACTGTCTCATCCCTTACTGTCTGTATGTTATTAGACTGTTTCATCCCTTACTGTCTGTGTGTTATTAGACTGTCTCATCCCTTACTGTCTGTGTGTTATTAGACTGTCTCATCCCTTACTGTCTGTGTGTTATTAGACTGTCTCATCCCTTACTGTCTGTGTGTTACTAGACTGTCTCATTCCTTACTGTCTGTATGTTACTAGACTGTCTTACCTCCTTACTGTCTGTATGTTATTAGACTGTCTAACCTCCTTACTGTCTGTATGTTACTAGACTGTCTCATCCCTTACTGTCTGTATGTTACTAGACTGTCTCACCTCCTTACTGTCTGTGTGTTACTAGACTGTCTCATCCCTTACTGTCTGTATGTTACTAGACTGTCTCACCTCCTTACTGTCTGTATGTTACTAGACTGTCTCATCCCTTACTGTCTGTATGTTACTAGACTGTCTTACCTCCTTACTGTCTGTATGTTACTAGACTGTCTCATCCCTACTGTCTGTATGTTACTAGACTGTCTTACCCCTTACTGTCTGTATGTTATTAGACTGTCTCATCCCTTACTGTCTGTATGTTACTAGACTGTCTCATCCCTTACTGTCTGTATGTTACTAGACTGTCTCATCCCTACTGTCTGTATGTTACTAGACTGTCTTACCCCTTACTGTCTGTATGTTATTAGACTGTCTCATCCCTTACTGTCTGTATGTTACTAGACTGTCTCATCCCTTACTGTCTGTATGTTACTAGACTGTCTCATCCCTACTGTCTGTATGTTACTAGACTGTCTTACCTCCTTACTGTCTGTATGTTATTAGACTGTCTCATCCCTTACTGTCTGTATGTTACTAGACTGTCTCATCCCTTACTGTCTGTATGTTACTAGACTGTCTCATCCCTTACTCTCTGTATGTTACTAGACTGTCTCATCCCTTACTGTCTGTATGTTACTAGACTGTCTCATCCCTTAATGTCTGTATGTTACTAGACTGTCTAACCTCCTTACTGTCTGTATGTTACTAGACTGTCTCATCCCTTACTGTCTGTATGTTACTAGACTGTCTCATCCCTTACTGTCTGTATGTTATTAGACTGTCTCATCCCTTACTGTCTGTATGTTACTAGACTGTCTCATCCCTTACTGTCTGTATGTTATTAGACTGTCTTAGCCCTTACTGTCTGTATGTTACTAGACTGTCTCATCCCTTACTGTCTGTATGTTACTAGACTGTCTCATCCCTTACTGTCTGTGTGTTATTAGACTGTCTCATCCCTTACTGTCTGTATGTTACTAGACTGTCTCATCCCTTACTGTCTGTATGTTATTAGACTGTCTCATCCCTTACTGTCTGTATGTTATTAGACTGTCTTACCCCTTACTGTCTGTGTGTTACTAGACTGTCTCATCCCTTACTGTCTGTATGTTACTAGACTGTTTCATCCCTTACTGTCTGTGTGTTACTAGACTGTCTCATCCCTTACTGTCTGTATGTTACTAGACTGTCTAACCTCCTTACTGTCTGTATGTTACTAGACTGTCTCATCCCTTACTGTCTGTGTGTTACTAGACTGTCTTACCTCCTTACTGTCTGTGTGTTACTAGACTGTCTTACCCCTTACTGTCTGTATGTTATTAGATTGTCTCATCCCTACTGTCTGTATGTTACTAGACTGTCTTACCCCTTACTGTCTGTATGTTATTAGACTGTCTTAGCCCTTACTGTCTGTATGTTACTAGACTGTCTCATCCCTTACTGTCTGTATGTTACTAGACTGTCTTACCTCCTTACTGTCTGTATGTTACTAGACTGTCTTAGCCCTTACTGTCTGTATGTTACTAGACTGTCTTACCTCCTTACTGTCTGTGTGTTACTAGACTGTCTTACCCCTTACTGTCTGTATGTTATTAGACTGTCTCATCCCTACTGTCTGTATGTTACTAGACTGTCTCATCCCTTACTGTCTGTATGTTATTAGACTGTCTCATCCCTTACTGTCTGTGTGTTACTAGACTGTCTCATCCCTTACTGTCTGTGTGTTATTAGACTGTCTCATCCCTTACTGTCTGTATGTTATTAGACTGTCTCATCCCTTACTGTCTGTATGTTACTAGACTGTCTTACCTCCTTACTGTCTGTATGTTACTAGACTGTCTTACCCCTTACTGTCTGTATGTTATTAGACTGTCTCATCCCTTACTGTCTGTGTGTTACTAGACTGTCTTACCCCTTACTGTCTGTATGTTATTAGACTGTCTCATCCCTTACTGTCTGTATGTTATTAGACTGTCTTACCTCCTTACTGTCTGTATGTTATTAGACTGTCTAACCTCCTTACTGTCTGTATGTTACTAGACTGTCTTACCTCCTTACTGTCTGTATGTTACTAGACTGTCTTACCCCTTACTGTCTGTATGTTATTAGACTGTCTCATCCCTTACTGTCTGTGTGTTACTAGACTGTCTTACCCCTTACTGTCTGTATGTTATTAGACTGTCTTAGCCCTTACTGTCTGTATGTTACTAGACTGTCTTACCTCCTTACTGTCTGTATGTTACTAGACTGTCTTACCTCCTTACTGTCTGTATGTTACTAGACTGTCTTACCTCCTTACTGTCTGTATGTTACTAGACTGTCTTACCTCCTTACTGTCTGTATGTTATTAGACTGTCTTACCTCCTTACTGTCTGTATGTTACTAGACTGTCTCATCCCTTACTGTCTGTATGTTATTAGACTGTTTCATCCCTTACTGTCTGTGTGTTATTAGACTGTCTCATCCCTTACTGTCTGTGTGTTATTAGACTGTCTCATCCCTTACTGTCTGTGTGTTATTAGACTGTCTCATCCCTTACTGTCTGTGTGTTACTAGACTGTCTCATTCCTTACTGTCTGTATGTTACAGACTGTCTTACCTCCTTACTGTCTGTATGTTACTAGACTGTCTAATCCTCCTTACTGTCTGTATGTTATTAGACTGTTTCATCCCTTACTGTCTGTGTGTTACTAGACTGTCTCATCCCTTACTGTCTGTGTGTTACTAGACTGTCTCATCCCTTACTGTCTGTATGTTACTAGACTGTCTCACCTCCTTACTGTCTGTATGTTACTAGACTGTCTCATCCCTTACTGTCTGTATGTTACTAGACTGTCTTACCTCCTTACTGTCTGTATGTTACTAGACTGTCTCATCCCTACTGTCTGTATGTTACTAGACTGTCTTACCCCTTACTGTCTGTATGTTATTAGACTGTCTCATCCCTTACTGTCTGTATGTTACTAGACTGTCTCATCCCTTACTGTCTGTATGTTACTAGACTGTCTCATCCCTTACTGTCTGTATGTTACTAGACTGTCTCATCCCTTACTGTCTGTATGTTACTAGACTGTCTCATCCCTTAATGTCTGTATGTTACTAGACTGTCTAACCTCCTTACTGTCTGTATGTTACTAGACTGTCTCATCCCTTACTGTCTGTATGTTACTAGACTGTCTCATCCCTTACTGTCTGTGTGTTACTGTCTCATCCCTTACTGTCTGTATGTTACTAGACTGTCTCATCCCTTACTGTCTGTATGTTACTAGACTGTCTTAGCCCTTACTGTCTGTATGTTACTAGACTGTTTCATCCCTTACTGTCTGTGTGTTACTAGACTGTCTCATCCCTTACTGTCTGTGTGTTACTAGACTGTCTCATCCCTTACTGTCTGTATGTTACTAGACTGTCTCACCTCCTTACTGTCTGTATGTTATTAGACTGTCTCATCCCTTACTGTCTGTATGTTATTAGACTGTCTTACCCCTTACTGTCTGTGTGTTACTAGACTGTCTCATCCCTTACTGTCTGTATGTTACTAGACTGTTTCATCCCTTACTGTCTGTGTGTTACTAGACTGTCTCATCCCTTACTGTCTGTATGTTATTAGACTGTCTCATCCCTTACTGTCTGTATGTTACTAGACTGTCTTACCTCCTTACTGTCTGTATGTTACTAGACTGTCTTACCCCTGTCTGTATGTTATTAGACTGTCTTACCCCTTACTGTCTGTATGTTACTAGACTGTCTAGACTGTCTGTATGTTATTAGACTGTCTCATCCCTTACTGTCTGTATGTTACTAGACTGTCTCATCCCTTACTGTCTGTATGTTACTAGACTGTCTCATCCCTTACTGTCTGTGTGTTACTAGACTGTCTCATCCCTTACTGTCTGTATGTTACTAGACTGTCTTACCTCCTTACTGTCTGTATGTTATTAGACTGTCTTACCCCTTACTGTCTGTATGTTACTAGACTGTCTTACCCCTTACTGTCTGTATGTTACTTACTGACTGTCTAGTCTGTATGTTACTAGACTGTCTCATCCCTTACTGTCTGTATGTTATTAGACTGTCTCATCCCTTACTGTCTGTATGTTACTGACTGTCTCATCTGTGTCTGTATGTTAGACTGTCTCATCCCTTACTGTCTGTGTGTTACTAGACTGTCTCATCCCTTACTGTCTGTATGTTATTAGACTGTCTCATCCCTTACTGTCTGTATGTTATTAGACTGTCTCATCCCTTACTGTCTGTATGTTACTAGACTGTCTTACCTCCTTACTGTCTGTATGTTACTAGACTGTCTTACCCCTTACTGTCTGTATGTTATTAGACTGTCTCATCCCTTACTGTCTGTGTGTTACTAGACTGTCTTACCCCTTACTGTCTGTATGTTATTAGACTGTCTCATCCCTTACTGTCTGTATGTTATTAGACTGTCTTACCTCCTTACTGTCTGTATGTTATTAGACTGTCTAACCTCCTTACTGTCTGTATGTTACTAGACTGTCTCATCCCTTACTGTCTGTATGTTACTAGACTGTCTCACCTCCTTACTGTCTGTGTGTTACTAGACTGTCTCATCCCTTACTGTCTGTATGTTACTAGACTGTCTCACCTCCTTACTGTCTGTATGTTACTAGACTGTCTCATCCCTTAATGTCTGTATGTTACTAGACTGTCTCATCCCTTACTGTCTGTGTGTTACTAGACTGTCTCATCCCTTACTGTCTGTATGTTACTAGACTGTCTCATCCCTTACTGTCTGTGTGTTACTAGACTGTCTCATCCCTTACTGTCTGTATGTTACTAGACTGTCTTACCCCTTACTGTCTGTATGTTATTAGACTGTCTTACCCCTTACTGTCTGTATGTTACTAGACTGTCTCATCCCTTACTGTCTGTATGTTACTAGACTGTCTCATCCCTTACTGTCTGTGTGTTACTAGACTGTCTTACCCCTTACTGTCTGTATGTTACTAGACTGTCTCATCCCTTACTGTCTGTATGTTACTAGACTGTCTCATCCCTTACTGTCTGTATGTTATTAGACTGTCTTAGCCCTTACTGTCTGTATGTTACTAGACTGTCTCATCCCTTACTGTCTGTATGTTACTAGACTGTCTCATCCCTTACTGTCTGTATGTTATTAGACTGTCTAACCTCCCTTACTGTCTGTATGTTATTAGACTGTCTCATCCCTTACTGTCTGTATGTTATTAGACTGTCTTACCCTTACTGTCTGTATGTTACTAGACTGTCTAACCCCCTTACTGTCTGTATGTTACTAGACTGTCTCATCCCTTACTGTCTGTATGTTATTAGACTGTCTCATCCCTTACTGTCTGTATGTTACTAGACTGTCTCATCCCTTACTGTCTGTATGTTACTAGACTGTCTCATCCCTTACTGTCTGTATGTTATTAGACTGTCTTACCTCCTTACTGTCTGTATGTTACTAGACTATGTCTGTATGTTACTAGACTGTCTTACCCTTACTGTCTGTATGTTACTAGACTGTCTTACCTCCTTACTGTCTGTATGTTACTAGACTGTCTAGACTGTCTTACCCCTTACTGTCTGTATGTTACTAGACTGTCTAACCTCCTTACTGTCTGTATGTTACTAGACTGTCTCATCCCTTACTGTCTGTATGTTACTAGACTGTCTTACCCCTTACTGTCTGTATGTTACTAGACTGTCTTACCCCTTACTGTCTGTATGTTACTAGACTGTCTTACCTCCTTACTGTCTGTATGTTACTAGACTGTCTCATCCCTTACTGTGTTACTAGACTGTCTTACTGTCTGTATGTTACTAGACTGTCTAACCTCCTTACTGTCTGTATGTTACTAGACTGTCTCATCCCTTACTGTCTGTATGTTACTAGACTGTCTTACCTCCTTACTGTCTGTGTGTTACTAGACTGTCTTAGCCCTTACTGTCTGTATGTTACTAGACTGTCTTACCTCCTTACTGTCTGTATGTTACTAGACTGTCTTAGCCCTTACTGTCTGTGTGTTACTAGACTGTCTCATCCCTTACTGTCTGTATGTTATTTGACTGTCTCATCCCTTACTGTCTGTGTGTTATTTGACTGTCTCATCCCTTACTGTCTGTGTGTTATTAGACTGTCTAACCTCCTTACTGTCTGTGTGTTACTAGACTGTCTTACCCCTTACTGTCTGTATGTTACTAGACTGTCTAACCTCCATACTGTCTGTATGTTATTAGACTGTCTCATCCCTTACTGTCTGTATGTTATTAGACTGTCTCATTCCATACTGTCTGTATGTTATTAGACTGTCTCATCCCTTACTGTCTGTATGTTATTAGACTGTCTCATCCCTTACTGTCTGTATGCTACTAGACTGTCTCATCCCTTACTGTCTGTATGTTACTAGACTGTCTCATCCCTTACTGTCTGTATGTTATTAGACTGTCTCATCCCTTACTGTCTGTATGTTACTAGACTGTCTCATCCCTTACTGTCTGTATGTTATTAGACTGTCTCATCCCTTACTGTCTGTATGTTACTAGACTGTCTCATCCCTTACTGTCTGTATGTTATTAGACTGTCTCATCCCTTACTGTCTGTGTGTTACTAGACTGTCTCATCCCTTACTGTCTGTGTGTTACTAGACTGTCTCATCCCTTACTGTCTGTATGTTATTAGACTGTCTCATCCCTTACTGTCTATATGTTATTAGACTGTCTCATCCCTTACTGTCTGTGTGTTACTAGACTGTCTAACCTCCTTACTGTCTGTATGTTACTAGACTGTCTCATCCCTTACTGTCTGTATGTTACTAGACTGTCTAACCTCCTTACTGTCTGTGTGTTACTAGACTGTCTCATCCCTTACTGTCTGTATGTTATTAGACTGTCTCATCCCTTACTGTCTGTGTGTTACTAGACTGTCTAACCTCCTTACTGTCTGTATGTTACTAGACTGTCTTACCTCCTTACTGTCTGTATGTTATTAGACTGTCTCATCCCTACTGTCTATATGTTACTAGACTGTCTCATCCCTTACTGTCTGTATGTTACTAGACTGTCTCATCCCTTACTGTCTGTATGTTACTAGACTGTCTCATCCCTTACTGTCTGTATGTTACTAGACTGTCTCATCCCTTACTGTCTGTATGTTACTAGACTGTCTAACCCCCTTACTGTCTGTATGTTACTAGACTGTCTCATCCCTTACTGTCTGTATGTTACTAGACTGTCTCATCCCTTACTGTCTGTATGTTACTAGACTGTCTCATCCCTTACTGTCTGTATGTTACTAGACTGTCTCATCCCTTACTGTCTGTATGTTACTAGACTGTCTTACCTCCTTACTGTCTGTATGTTACTAGACTGTCTCATCCCTTACTGTCTGTATGCTACTAGACTGTCTCATTCCTTACTGTCTGTATGTTACTAGACTGTCTCATCCCTTACTGTCTGTATGTTACTAGACTGTCTCATCCCTTACTGTCTGTGTGTTATTAGACTGTCTCATCCCTTACTGTCTGTATGTTACTAGACTGTCTCATCCCTTACTGTCTGTATGTTACTAGACTGTCTAACCTCCTTACTGTCTGTATGTTACTAGACTGTCTCATCCCTTACTGTCTGTATGTTACTAGACTGTCTTACCCCCTTACTGTCTGTATGTTACTAGACTGTCTCATCCCTTACTGTCTGTGTGTTATTAGACTGTCTCATCCCTTACTGTCTGTATGTTACTAGACTGTCTCATCCCTTACTGTCTGTGTGTTACTAGACTGTCTCATCCCTTACTGTCTGTATGTTACTAGACTGTCTAACCTCCTTACTGTCTGTATGTTACTAGACTGTCTCATCCCTTACTGTCTGTATGTTACTAGACTGTCTTACCCCCTTACTGTCTGTATGTTACTAGACTGTCTCATCCCTTACTGTCTGTATGTTACTAGACTGTCTTACCTCCTTACTGTCTGTATGTTACTAGACTGTCTCATCCCTTACTGTCTGTGTGTTATTAGACTGTCTCATCCCTTACTGTCTGTATGTTACTAGACTGTCTAACCTCCTTACTGTCTGTGTGTTACTAGACTGTCTCATCCCTTACTGTCTGTATGTTACTAGACTGTCTTACCCCCTTACTGTCTGTATGTTATTAGACTGTCTCATCCCTTACTGTCTGTATGTTACTAGACTGTCTCACCTCCTTACTGTCTGTATGTTACTAGACTGTCTCATCCCTTACTGTCTGTATGTTACTAGACTGTCTCATCCCTTAATGTCTGTATGTTACTAGACTGTCTCATCCCTTACTGTCTGTATGTTACTAGACTGTCTCATCCCTTACTGTCTGTGTGTTACTAGACTGTCTCATCCCTTACTGTCTGTATGTTACTAGACTGTCTCATCCCTTACTGTCTGTGTGTTACTAGACTGTCTTACCCCTTACTGTCTGTATGTTATTAGACTGTCTCATCCCTTACTGTCTGTGTGTTACTAGACTGTCTCATCCCTTACTGTCTATATGTTATTAGACTGTCTTACCTCCTTACTGTCTGTATGTTACTAGACTGTCTCATCCCTTACTGTCTGTATGTTACTAGACTGTCTCATCCCTTACTGTCTGTATGTTACTAGACTGTCTTACCCCTTACTGTCTGTATGTTACTAGACTGTCTCATCCCTTACTGTCTGTGTGTTACTAGACTGTCTCATCCCTTACTGTCTGTATGTTACTAGACTGTCTAACCTCCTTACTGTCTGTATGTTATTAGACTGTCTTACCTCCTTACTGTCTGTATGTTATTAGACTGTCTAACCTCCTTACTGTCTGTATGTTACTAGACTGTCTCATCCCTTACTGTCTGTATGTTACTAGACTGTCTCACCTCCTTACTGTCTGTGTGTTACTAGACTGTCTCATCCCTTACTGTCTGTATGTTACTAGACTGTCTCATCCCTTACTGTCTGTATGTTACTAGACTGTCTCATCCCTTACTGTCTGTATGTTACTAGACTGTCTCATCCCTTACTGTCTGTGTGTTACTAGACTGTCTCATCCCTTACTGTCTGTATGTTACTAGACTGTCTCATCCCTTACTGTCTGTGTGTTACTAGACTGTCTCATCCCTTACTGTCTGTATGTTACTAGACTGTCTTACCCCTTACTGTCTGTATGTTATTAGACTGTCTTACCCCTTACTGTCTGTATGTTACTAGACTGTCTCATCCCTTACTGTCTGTATGTTACTAGACTGTCTCATCCCTTACTGTCTGTGTGTTACTAGACTGTCTTACCCCTTACTGTCTGTATGTTATTAGACTGTCTCATCCCTTACTGTCTGTGTGTTACTAGACTGTCTCATCCCTTACTGTCTATATGTTATTAGACTGTCTTACCTCCTTACTGTCTGTATGTTACTAGACTGTCTCATCCCTTACTGTCTGTATGTTACTAGACTGTCTCATCCCTTACTGTCTGTATGTTATTAGACTGTCTTAGCCCTTACTGTCTGTATGTTACTAGACTGTCTCATCCCTTACTGTCTGTGTGTTACTAGACTGTCTCATCCCTTACTGTCTGTATGTTACTAGACTGTCTAACCTCCTTACTGTCTGTATGTTATTAGACTGTCTTACCCCCTTACTGTCTATATGTTACTAGACTGTCTTACCCCTTACTGTCTGTATGTTACTAGACTGTCTAACCCCCTTACTGTCTGTATGTTACTAGACTGTCTCATCCCTTACTGTCTGTATGTTATTAGACTGTCTCATCCCTTAGTGTCTGTGTGTTATTAGACTGTCTCATCCCTTACTGTCTGTATGTTACTAGACTGTCTCATCCCTTACTGTCTGTATGTTACTAGACTGTCTCATCCCTTACTGTCTGTATGTTATTAGACTGTCTAACCTCCTTACTGTCTGTATGTTACTAGACTGTGTGTTACTAGACTGTCTTACCCCTTACTGTCTGTATGTTACTAGACTGTCTTACCTCCTTACTGTCTGTATGTTACTAGACTGTGTGTTACTAGACTGTCTTACCCCTTACTGTCTGTATGTTACTAGACTGTCTAACCTCCTTACTGTCTGTATGTTACTAGACTGTCTCATCCCTTACTGTCTGTATGTTACTAGACTGTCTTACCTCCTTACTGTCTGTGTGTTACTAGACTGTCTTACCCCTTACTGTCTGTATGTTACTAGACTGTCTTACCTCCTTACTGTCTGTATGTTACTAGACTGTGTGTTACTAGACTGTCTTACCCCTTACTGTCTGTATGTTACTAGACTGTCTAACCTCCTTACTGTCTGTATGTTACTAGACTGTCTTACCTCCTTACTGTCTGTATGTTACTAGACTGTCTTAGCCCTTACTGTCTGTGTGTTACTAGACTGTCTCATCCCTTACTGTCTGTATGTTATTTGACTGTCTCATCCCTTACTGTCTGTGTGTTATTTGACTGTCTCATCCCTTACTGTCTGTGTGTTATTAGACTGTCTAACCTCCTTACTGTCTGTGTGTTACTAGACTGTCTTACCCCTTACTGTCTGTATGTTACTAGACTGTCTCATCCCTTACTGTCTGTATGTTACTAGACTGTCTCATCCCTTACTGTCTGTGTGTTACTAGACTGTCTTACCCCTTACTGTCTGTATGTTATTAGACTGTCTCATCCCTTACTGTCTGTGTGTTACTAGACTGTCTCATCCCTTACTGTCTATATGTTATTAGACTGTCTTACCTCCTTACTGTCTGTATGTTACTAGACTGTCTCATCCCTTACTGTCTGTATGTTACTAGACTGTCTCATCCCTTACTGTCTGTATGTTATTAGACTGTCTTAGCCCTTACTGTCTGTATGTTACTAGACTGTCTCATCCCTTACTGTCTGTGTGTTACTAGACTGTCTCATCCCTTACTGTCTGTATGTTACTAGACTGTTTAACCTCCTTACTGTCTGTATGTTATTAGACTGTCTTACCCCCTTACTGTCTATATGTTATTAGACTGTCTTACCCCTTACTGTCTGTATGTTACTAGACTGTCTAACCCCCTTACTGTCTGTATGTTACTAGACTGTCTCATCCCTTACTGTCTGTATGTTATTAGACTGTCTCATCCCTTAGTGTCTGTGTGTTATTAGACTGTCTCATCCCTTACTGTCTGTATGTTACTAGACTGTCTTACCCCTTACTGTCTATATGTTATTAGACTGTCTCATCCCTTACTGTCTGTATGTTATTAGACTGTCTAACCTCCTTACTGTCTGTATGTTACTAGACTGTGTGTTACTAGACTGTCTTACCCCTTACTGTCTGTATGTTACTAGACTGTCTTACCTCCTTACTGTCTGTATGTTACTAGACTGTGTGTTACTAGACTGTCTTACCCCTTACTGTCTGTATGTTATTAGACTGTCTCATCCCTACTGTCTATATGTTACTAGACTGTCTCATCCCTTACTGTCTGTATGTTACTAGACTGTCTTACCTCCTTACTGTCTGTATGTTACTAGACTGTCTTACCCCTTACTGTCTGTATGTTACTAGACTGTCTTACCTCCTTACTGTCTGTATGTTACTAGACTGTGTGTTTACTAGACTGTCTTACCCTTACTGTCTGTATGTTACTAGACTGTCTAACCTCCTTACTGTCTGTATGTTACTAGACTGTCTTACCTCCTACTGTCTGTATGTTACTAGACTGTCTTATCCCTTACTGTCTGTATGTTACTAGACTGTCTCATCCCTTACTGTCTGTATGTTATTTGACTGTCTCATCCCTTACTGTCTGTATGTTATTTGACTGTCTCATCCCTTACTGTCTGTGTGTTATTAGACTGTCTAACCTCCTTACTGTCTGTGTGTTACTAGACTGTCTTACCCCTTACTGTCTGTATGTTACTAGACTGTCTCATCCCTTACTGTCTGTATGTTATTAGACTGTCTCATCCCTTACTGTCTGTATGTTATTAGACTGTCTCATCCCATCCTGTATGTTACTAGACTGTCTTATCCCTTACTGTCTGTATGTTATTAGACTGTCTCATCCCTTACTGTCTGTGTGTTACTAGACTGTCTCATCCCTTACTGTCTATATGTTATTAGACTGTCTTACCTCCTTACTGTCTGTATGTTACTAGACTGTCTCATCCCTTACTGTCTGTATGTTACTAGACTGTCTCATCCCTTACTGTCTGTATGTTATTAGACTGTCTTAGGCCTTACTGTCTGTATGTTACTAGACTGTCTCATCCCTTACTGTCTGTGTGTTACTAGACTGTCTCATCCCTTACTGTCTGTATGTTACTAGACTGTCTAACCTCCTTACTGTCTGTATGTTATTAGACTGTCTTACCTCCTTACTGTCTGTATGTTATTAGACTGTCTAACCTCCTTACTGTCTGTATGTTACTAGACTGTCTCATCCCTTACTGTCTGTATGTTACTAGACTGTCTCACCTCCTTACTGTCTGTGTGTTACTAGACTGTCTCATCCCTTACTGTCTGTATGTTACTAGACTGTCTCACCTCCTTACTGTCTGTATGTTACTAGACTGTCTCATCCCTTAATGTCTGTATGTTACTAGACTGTCTCATCCCTTACTGTCTGTGTGTTACTAGACTGTCTCATCCCTTACTGTCTGTATGTTACTAGACTGTCTTACCCCTTACTGTCTGTATGTTATTAGACTGTCTTACCCCTTACTGTCTGTATGTTACTAGACTGTCTCATCCCTTACTGTCTGTATGTTACTAGACTGTCTCATCCCTTACTGTCTGTGTGTTACTAGACTGTCTTACCCCTTACTGTGTTGTTATTAGACTGTCTCATCCCTTACTGTCTGTCTGTGTGTTACTAGACTGTCTCATCCCTTACTGTCTATATGTTATTAGACTGTCTTACCTCCTTACTGTCTGTATGTTACTAGACTGTCTCATCCCTTACTGTCTGTATGTTACTAGACTGTCTCATCCCTTACTGTCTGTATGTTATTAGACTGTCTTAGCCCTTACTGTCTGTATGTTACTAGACTGTCTCATCCCTTACTGTCTGTGTGTTACTAGACTGTCTCATCCCTTACTGTCTGTATGTTACTAGACTGTCTAACCTCCTTACTGTCTGTATGTTATTAGACTGTCTTACCCCTTACTGTCTATATGTTATTAGACTGTCTTATCCCTTACTGTCTGTATGTTACTAGACTGTCTAACCTCCTTACTGTCTGTATGTTACTAGACTGTCTCATCCCTTAATGTCTGTATGTTACTAGACTGTCTCATCCCTTACTGTCTGTGTGTTACTAGACTGTCTCATCCCTTACTGTCTGTATGTTACTAGACTGTCTCATCCCTTACTGTCTGTATGTTACTAGACTGTCTCATCCCTTACTGTCTGTATGTTATTAGACTGTCTTACCCTCCTTACTGTCTGTATGTTACTAGACTGTCTAGACTGTCTTACCCTTACTGTCTGTATGTTACTAGACTGTCTTACCCCTTACTGTCTGTATGTTACTAGACTGTCTTACCTCCTTACTGTGTTGTTACTAGACTGTCTTACCTCCTTACTGTCTGTGTGTTATTAGACTGTCTAACCTCCTTACTGTCTGTATGTTACTAGACTGTCTCATCCCTTACTGTCTGTATGTTACTAGACTGTCTTACCTCCTTACTGTCTGTATGTTATTAGACTGTCTTACCCCTTACTGTCTGTATGTTACTAGACTGTCTTACCTCCTTACTGTCTGTATGTTACTAGACTGTGTGTTACTAGACTGTCTTACCCCTTACTGTCTGTATGTTACTAGACTGTCTAACCTCCTTACTGTCTGTATGTTACTAGACTGTCTTACCTCCTTACTGTCTGTATGTTACTAGACTGTCTTAGCCCTTACTGTCTGTGTGTTACTAGACTGTCTCATCCCTTACTGTCTGTATGTTATTTGACTGTCTCATCCCTTACTGTCTGTGTGTTATTAGACTGTCTCATCCCTTACTGTCTGTGTGTTATTAGACTGTCTAACCTCCTTACTGTCTGTGTGTTACTAGACTGTCTTACCCCTTACTGTCTGTATGTTACTAGACTGTCTAACCTCCTCACTGTCTGTATGTTATTAGACTGTCTCATCCCTTACTGTCTGTATGTTATTAGACTGTCTCATCCCTTACTGTCTGTATGTTATTAGACTGTCTCATCCCTTACTGTCTGTATGTTACTAGACTGTCTCATCCCTTACTGTCTGTATGTTACTAGACTGTCTCATCCCTTACTGTCTGTATGTTATTAGACTGTCTCATCCCTTACTGTCTGTATGTTACTAGACTGTCTCATCCCTTACTGTCTGTATGTTATTAGACTGTCTCATCCTTACTGTCTGTATGTTACTAGACTGTCTCATCCCTTACTGTCTGTGTGTTACTAGACTGTCTCATCCTTACTGTCTGTATGTTACTAGACTGTCTCATCCCTTACTGTCTGTATGTTATTAGACTGTCTCATCCTCCTTACTGTCTGTATGTTACTAGACTGTCTCATCCCTTACTGTCTGTGTTACTAGACTGTCTCATCCCTTACCTCCTTACTGTCTGTATGTTACTAGACTGTCTCACCCCTTACTGTCTGTATGTTACTAGACTGTCTCATCCCTTACTGTCTGTGTGTTACTAGACTGTCTCATCCCTTACTGTCTGTATGTTACTAGACTGTCTTACCTCCTTACTGTCTGTATGTGTTACTTAGACTGTCTAGACCTCCTTACTGTCTGTATGTTACTAGACTGTCTTACCTCTTACTGTCTGTATGTTATTAGACTGTCTCATCCCTACTGTCTGTATGTTACTGTCTCATCCCTTACTGTCTGTATGTTACTAGACTGTCTCATCCCTTACTGTCTGTATGTTACTAGACTGTCTCATCCCTTACTGTCTGTATGTTACTAGACTGTCTCATCCCTTACTGTCTGTATGTTATTAGACTGTCTCATCCCTTACTGTCTGTATGTTACTAGACTGTCTCATCCCTTACTGTCTGTATGTTACTAGACTGTCTCATCCCTTACTGTCTGTATGTTACTAGACTGTCTCATCCCTTACTGTCTGTATGTTACTAGACTGTCTCATCCCTTACTGTCTGTATGTTACTAGACTGTCTTACCTCCTTACTGTCTGTATGTTACTAGACTGTCTCATCCCTTACTGTCTGTATGTTACTAGACTGTCTTACCCTTACTGTCTGTATGTTACTAGACTGTCTCATCCCTTACTGTCTGTGTGTTATTAGACTGTCTCATCCCTTACTGTCTGTATGTTACTAGACTGTCTCATCCCTTACTGTCTGTATGTTACTAGACTGTCTAACCTCCTTACTGTCTGTATGTTACTAGACTGTCTCATCCCTTACTGTCTGTATGTTACTAGACTGTCTTACCCCCTTACTGTCTGTATGTTACTAGACTGTCTCATCCCTTACTGTCTGTGTGTTATTAGACTGTCTCATCCCTTACTGTCTGTATGTTACTAGACTGTCTCATCCCTTACTGTCTGTGTGTTACTAGACTGTCTCATCCCTTACTGTCTGTATGTTACTAGACTGTCTAACCTCCCTTACTGTCTGTATGTTACTAGACTGTCTCATCCCTTACTGTCTGTATGTTACTAGACTGTCTTACCCCTTACTGTCTGTATGTTACTAGACTGTCTCATCCCTTACTGTCTGTATGTTACTAGACTGTCTTACCTCCTTACTGTCTGTATGTTACTAGACTGTCTCATCCCTTACTGTCTGTGTGTTATTAGACTGTCTCATCCCTTACTGTCTGTATGTTACTAGACTGTCTTACCTCCTTACTGTCTGTATGTTACTAGACTGTCTCATCCCTTACTGTCTGTATGTTACTAGACTGTCTTACCCCCTTACTGTCTGTATGTTATTAGACTGTCTCATCCCTTACTGTCTGTATGTTACTAGACTGTCTCACCTCCTTACTGTCTGTATGTTACTAGACTGTCTCATCCCTTACTGTCTGTATGTTACTAGACTGTCTCATCCCTTAATGTCTGTATGTTACTAGACTGTCTCATCCCTTACTGTCTGTATGTTACTAGACTGTCTCATCCCTTACTGTCTGTGTGTTACTAGACTGTCTCATCCCTTACTGTCTGTATGTTACTAGACTGTCTCATCCCTTACTGTCTGTGTGTTACTAGACTGTCTTACCCCTTACTGTCTGTATGTTATTAGACTGTCTCATCCCTTACTGTCTGTGTGTTACTAGACTGTCTCATCCCTTACTGTCTATATGTTATTAGACTGTCTTACCTCCTTACTGTCTGTATGTTACTAGACTGTCTCATCCCTTACTGTCTGTATGTTACTAGACTGTCTCATCCCTTACTGTCTGTATGTTATTAGACTGTCTTAGGCCTTACTGTCTGTATGTTACTAGACTGTCTCATCCCTTACTGTCTGTGTGTTACTAGACTGTCTCATCCCTTACTGTCTGTATGTTACTAGACTGTCTAACCTCCTTACTGTCTGTATGTTATTAGACTGTCTTACCCCCTTACTGTCTATATGTTATTAGACTGTCTTACCCCTTACTGTCTGTATGTTACTAGACTGTCTAACCCCCTTACTGTCTGTATGTTACTAGACTGTCTCATCCCTTACTGTCTGTATGTTATTAGACTGTCTCATCCCTTAGTGTCTGTGTGTTATTAGACTGTCTCATCCCTTACTGTCTGTATGTTACTAGACTGTCTCATCCCTTACTGTCTGTATGTTACTAGACTGTCTCATCCCTTACTGTCTGTATGTTATTAGACTGTCTAACCTCCTTACTGTCTGTATGTTACTAGACTGTGTGTTACTAGACTGTCTTACCCCTTACTGTCTATATGTTATTAGACTGTCTTACCCCTTACTGTCTGTATGTTACTAGACTGTCTAACCCCCTTACTGTCTGTATGTTACTAGACTGTCTTACCCCTTACTGTCTGTATGTTACTAGACTGTCTTACCTCCTTACTGTCTGTATGTTACTAGACTGTGTGTTACTAGACTGTCTTACCCCTTACTGTCTGTATGTTACTAGACTGTCTAACCTCCTTACTGTCTGTATGTTACTAGACTGTCTCATCCCTTACTGTCTGTATGTTACTAGACTGTCTTACCTCCTTACTGTCTGTGTGTTACTAGACTGTCTTAGCCCTTACTGTCTGTATGTTATTAGACTGTCTTACCTCCTTACTGTCTGTATGTTACTAGACTGTCTTAGCCCTTACTGTCTGTGTGTTACTAGACTGTCTCATCCCTTACTGTCTGTATGTTATTTGACTGTCTCATCCCTTACTGTCTGTGTGTTATTTGACTGTCTCATCCCTTACTGTCTGTGTGTTATTAGACTGTCTAACCTCCTTACTGTCTGTGTGTTACTAGACTGTCTTACCCCTTACTGTCTGTATGTTACTAGACTGTCTAACCTCCTTACTGTCTGTATGTTATTAGACTGTCTCATCCCTTACTGTCTGTATGTTATTAGACTGTCTCATCCCTTACTGTCTGTATGTTATTAGACTGTCTCATCCCTTACTGTCTGTATGTTACTAGACTGTCTCATCCCTTACTGTCTGTATGTTACTAGACTGTCTCATCCCTTACTGTCTGTATGTTATTAGACTGTCTCATCCCTTACTGTCTGTATGTTACTAGACTGTCTCATCCCTTACTGTCTGTATGTTATTAGACTGTCTCATCCCTTACTGTCTGTATGTTACTAGACTGTCTCATCCCTTACTGTCTGTATGTTATTAGACTGTCTCATCCCTTACTGTCTGTATGTTACTAGACTGTCTCATCCCTTACTGTCTGTATGTTACTAGACTGTCTCATCCCTTACTGTTACTAGACTGTCTCATCCCTTACTGTCTGTATGTTATTAGACTGTCTCATCCCTTACTGTCTGTATGTTACTAGACTGTCTCATCCCTTACTGTCTGTATGTTACTAGACTGTCTCATCCCTTACTGTCTGTATGTTACTAGACTGTCTCATCCCTTACTGTCTGTATGTTACTAGACTGTCTAACCTCCTTACTGTCTGTGTGTTACTTAGACTGTCTATCCTCCTTACTGTCTGTATGTTATTAGACTGTCTAACCTCCTTACTGTCTGTATGTTATTAGACTGTCTAACCTCCTTACTGTCTGTATGTTACTAGACTGTCTCACCCCTTACTGTCTGTATGTTACTAGACTGTCTAACCTCCTTACTGTCTGTATGTTACTAGACTGTCTTACATCCCCTTACTGTCTGTATGTTATTAGACTGTCTCATCCCTACTGTCTATATGTTACTAGACTGTCTCATCCCTTACTGTCTGTATGTTACTAGACTGTCTCATCCCTTACTGTCTGTGTGTTACTAGACTGTCTCATCCCTTACTGTCTGTATGTTACTAGACTGTCTCATCCCTTACTGTCTGTATGTTATTAGACTGTCTCATCCCTGTCTTACTGTCTGTCTGTGTTACTAGACTGTCTGTTACTAGACCCCCCTTACTGTCTGTATGTTACTAGACTGTCTCATCCCTTACTGTCTGTATGTTACTAGACTGTCTCATCCCTTACTGTCTGTATGTTACTAGACTGTCTCATCCCTTACTGTCTGTATGTTACTAGACTGTCTCATCCCTTACTGTCTGTATGTTATTCGACTGTCTTACCCCCTTACTGTCTGTATGTTACTAGACTGTCTCATCCCTTACTGTCTGTATGTTACTAGACTGTCTCATCCCTTAATGTCTGTATGTTACTAGACTGTCTCATCCCTTACTGTCTGTATGTTACTAGACTGTCTAACCCCCTTACTGTCTGTATGTTACTAGACTGTCTAAACCCCTTACTGTCTGTATGTTACTAGACTGTCTCATCCCTTACTGTCTGTATGTTACTAGACTGTCTAACCCCCTTACTGTCTGTATGTTACTAGACTGTCTAACCCCCTTACTGTCTGTATGTTACTAGACTGTCTCATCCCTTACTGTCTGTATGTTACTAGACTGTCTCATCCCTTAATGTCTGTATGTTACTAGACTGTCTCATCCCTTACTGTCTGTATGTTACTAGACTGTCTTACCTCCTTACTGTCTGTATGTTACTAGACTGTCTCATCCCTTACTGTCTGTGTGTTATTAGACTGTCTCATCCCTTACTGTCTGTATGTTACTAGACTGTCTCATCCCTTACTGTCTGTATGTTACTAGACTGTCTTACCCCCTTACTGTCTGTATGTTACTAGACTGTCTCATCCCTTACTGTCTGTGTGTTATTAGACTGTCTCATCCCTTACTGTCTGTATGTTACTAGACTGTCTCATCCCTTACTGTCTGTATGTTACTAGACTGTCTAACCTCCTTACTGTCTGTATGTTACTAGACTGTCTCATCCCTTACTGTCTGTATGTTACTAGACTGTCTTACCCCCTTACTGTCTGTATGTTACTAGACTGTCTCATCCCTTACTGTCTGTATGTTACTAGACTGTCTTACCTCCTTACTGTCTGTATGTTACTAGACTGTCTCATCCCTTACTGTCTGTGTTTTATTAGACTGTCTCATCCCTTACTGTCTGTATGTTACTAGACTGTCTAACCTCCTTACTGTCTGTGTGTTACTAGACTGTCTCATCCCTTACTGTCTGTATGTTACTAGACTGTCTTACCCCCTTACTGTCTGTATGTTATTAGACTGTCTCATCCCTTACTGTCTGTATGTTACTAGACTGTCTTACCCCCTTACTGTCTGTATGTTATTAGACTATCTCATCCCTTACTGTCTATATGTTACTAGACTGTCTCATCCCTACTGTCTATATGTTACTAGACTGTCTCATCCCTTACTGTCTATATGTTACTAGACTGTCTAACCTCCTTACTGTCTGTATGTTATTAGACTGTCTTACCCCGATACACTTGCAGACCTCCAGCATAATGTTGCCTTTAGGAGCAGTCTTGTTGTACATGCCACTGCCCATAATGAACACGACTGTGGAAACACAGAAAGACATCCACCTCTGTTAGACAGACAGAGTTCAGAGTTCAGATCAATACTGCTGGTCGATAGAGGCAAGGAGAGGAAGGAAGCTCCTCCATGTAATGGTAACAGTACTCACTGAGAGCCACCACCATGAGGGCTGCAGGGACGCCGAAGGCCAGAGGATAACACTTCTGTTGGGAGTGGATACCACACTCCTGGCCTGGAGGAGGGAACACACATGCTTCTGGCTCACTGCGCTATTGGATGGAGGAACTGGCCCTATAGCACAGGCATAACCATAGTCTGACCAGGTATTGTGTTAGTTTAGGGTGAGTAATGTCAAGTCTGACCAGGTATTGTGTTAGTTTAGGGTTAGTAGTAGTCAAGTCTGACCAGGTATTGTGTTAGTTTAGGGTTAGTCTGACCAGGCATTGTGTTAGTTTAGGGTTAGTAATGTCAAGTCTGACCAGGCATTGTGTTAGTTTAGGGTTAGTAATGTCAAGTCTGACCAGGCATTGTGTTAGTTTAGGGTTAGTAATGTCAAGTCTGACCAGGCATTGTGTTAGTTTAGGGTTAGTAATGTCAAGTCTGACCAGGTATTGTGTTAGTTTAGGGTTAGTAATGTCAAGTCTGACCAGGCATTGTGTTAGTTTAGGGTTAGTAATGTCAAGTCTGACCAGGTATTGTGTTAGTTTAGGGTTAGTCTGACCAGGTATTGTGTTAGTTTAGGGTTAGTAATGTCAAGTCTGACCAGGTATTGTGTTAGTTTAGGGTTAGTAATGTCAAGTCTGACCAGGTATTGTGTTAGTTTAGGGTTAGTAATGTCATAGTTTAGGGTTAGTAATGTCAAGTCTGACCAGGCATTGTGTTAGTTTAGGGTTAGTAATGTCAAGTCTGACCAGGCATTGTGTTAGTTTAGGGTTAGTAATGTCAAGTCTGACCAGGCATTGTGTTAGTTTAGGGTTAGTAATGTCAAGTCTGACCAGGTATTGTGTTAGTTTAGGGTTAGTCTGACCAGGTATTGTGTTAGTTTAGGGTTAGTAATGTCAAGTCTGACCAGGTATTGTGTTAGTTTAGGGTTAGTCTGACCAGGTATTGTGTTAGTTTAGGGTTAGTAATGTCAAGTCTGACCAGGCATTGTGTTAGTTTAGGGTTAGTAATGTCAAGTCTGACCAGGCATTGTGTTAGTTTAGGGTTAGTAATGTCAAGTCTGACCAGGCATTGTGTTAGTTTAGGGTTAGTAATGTCAAGTCTGACCAGGTATTGTGTTAGTTTAGGGTTAGTCTGACCAGGTATTGTGTTAGTTTAGGGTTAGTAATGTCAAGTCTGACCAGGTATTGTGTTAGTTTAGGGTTAGTAATGTCAAGTCTGACCAGGTATTGTGTTAGTTTAGGGTTAGTAATGTCATAGTTTAGGGTTAGTAATGTCAAGTCTGACCAGGCATTGTGTTAGTTTAGGGTTAGTAATGTCAAGTCTGACCAGGCATTGTGTTAGTTTAGGGTTAGTAATGTCAAGTCTGACCAGGCATTGTGTTAGTTTAGGGTTAGTAATGTCAAGTCTGACCAGGTATTGTGTTAGTTTAGGGTTAGTAATGTCAAGTCTGACCAGGCATTGTGTTAGTTTAGGGTTAGTAATGTCATAGTTTAGGGTTAGTAATGTCAAGTCTGACCAGGTATTGTGTTAGTTTAGGGTTAGTAATGTCATAGTTTAGAGTTAGTAATGTCAAGTCTGACCAGGTATTGTGTTAGTTTAGAGTTAGTAATGTCAAGTCTGACCAGGCATTGTGTTAGTTTAGGGTTAGTCTGACCAGGTATTGTGTTAGTTTAGGGTTAGTAATGTCAAGTCTGACCAGGCATTGTGTTAGTTTAGGGTTAGTAGTAGTCAAGCCTGACCAGGTATTGTGTTAGTTTAGGGTTAGTCTGACCAAGTATTGTGTTAGTTTAGGGTTAGTAATGTCATAGTTTAGGGTTAGTCTGACCAGGCATTGTGTTAGTTTAGGGTTAGTCTGACCAGGCATTGTGTTAGTTTAGGGTTAGTCTGACCAGGCATTGTGTTAGTTTAGGGTTAGTAATGTCAAGTCTGACCAGGTATTGTGTTAGTTTAGGGTTAGTAATGTCAAGTCTGACCAGGCATTGTGTTAGTTTAGGGTTAGTAATGTCAAGTCTGACCAGGCATTGTGTTAGTTTAGGGTTAGTAATGTCAAGTCTGACCAGGTATTGTGTTAGTTTAGGGTTAGTAATGTCAAGTCTGACCAGGCATTGTGTTAGTTTAGGGTTAGTCTGACCAGGCATTGTGTTAGTTTAGGGTTAGTAATGTCATAGTTTAGGGTTAGTAATGTCAAGTCTGACCAGGGATTGTGTTAGTTTAGGGTTAGTAATGTCAAGTCTGACCAGGCATTGTGTTAGTTTAGGGTTAGTCTGACCAGGCATTGTGTTAGTTTAGGGTTAGTAATGTCAAGTCTGACCAGGTATTGTGTTAGTTTAGGGTTAGTAATGTCAAGTCTGACCAGGCATTGTGTTAGTTTAGGGTTATGGTCGTACCTCTGAGGATGGGTGTAATGACAGTAGACAGGAGGACAGGTATTGTGTTAGTTTAGGGTTATGGTCGTACCTCTGAGGATGGGTGTAATGACAGTAGACAGGAGGACAGGTATTGTGTTAGTTTAGGGTT
>NW_027039998.1:102500-130328 GCF_034236695.1 Oncorhynchus nerka
AGACAACAGAACCACTCAATATACAACACTGCTAGGGAGGAGACAACAGAACCACTCAATATACAACACCGCTAGAGGGAGACAACAGAACCACTCAATATACAACACCGCTAGGGAGGAGACAACAGAACCACTCAATATACAACACTGCTAGAGGAGACAACAGAACCACTCAATATGTCCATCTACAGGACCAACACAGCTAGAGGAGACAACAGAACCACTCAATATGTCCATCTACAGGACCAACACCGCTAGAGGAGACAACAGAACCACTCAATATACAACACCGCTAGAGGAGACAACAGAACCACTCAATATGTCCATCTACAGGACCAACACCGCTAGGGGGGGACAACAGAACCACTCAATATGTCCATCTACAGGACCAACACCGCTAGAGGAGACAACAGAACCACTCAATATGTCCATCTACAGGACCAACACCGCTAGAGGAGACAACAGAACCACTCAATATGTCCATCTACAGGACCAACACCGCTAGAGGAGACAACAGAACCACTCAATATGTCCATCTACAGGACCAACACCGCTAGGGAGGAGACAACAGAACCACTCAATATGTCCATCTACAGGACCAACACCGCTAGAGGAGACAACAGAACCACTCAATATACAACACTGCTAGAGGAGACAACAGAACCACTCAATATGTCCATCTACAGGACCAACACCGCTAGAGGAGACAACAGAACCACTCAATATGTCCATCTACAGGACCAACACCGCTAGAGGAGACAACAGAACCACTCAATATGTCCTTCTACAGGACCAACACCGCTAGAGGAGACAACAGAACCACTCAATATACAACACTGCTAGAGGAGACAACAGAACCACTCAATATACAACACCGCTAGAGGAGACAACAGAACCACTCAATATGTCCATCTACAGGACCAACACCGCTAGAGGAGACAACAGAACCACTCAATATACAACACCGCTAGAGGAGACAACAGAACCACTCAATATACAACACCGCTAGAGGGAGACAACAGAACCACTCAATATACAACACCGCTAGAGGAGACAACAGAACCACTCAATATGTCCATCTACAGGACCAACACCGCTAGAGGGGGACAACAGAACCACTCAATATACAACACTGCTAGAGGAGACAACAGAACCACTCAATATGTCCATCTACAGGACCAACACCGCTAGAGGGGGACAACAGAACCACTCAATATACAACACTGCTAGAGGAGACAACAGAACCACTCAATATGCCCATCTACAGGACCAGTCCTTAACATTGGTCAATGAAATTTAACTACCAAAGACTTATTTACATTCTGTAGTAAACACTGCTATTTGTCAACATAGAGAGGTGTGATTGGCTCAGCTCTCTGCTATCTGTCAACATAGAGAGGTGTGATTGGCTCAGCTCTCTGCTATCTGTCAACATAGAGAGGTGTGATTGGCTCAGCTCTCTGCTATCTGTCAACATAGAGAGGTGTGATTGGCTCAGCTCTCTGCTATCTGTCAACATAGAGAGGTGTGATTGGCTCAGCTCTCTGCTATCTGTCAACATAGAGAGGTGTGATTGGCTCAGCTCTCTGCTATCTGTCAACATAGAGAGGTGTGATTGGCTCAGCTCTCTGCTATCTGTCAACATAGAGAGGTGTGATTGGCTCAGCTCTCTGCTATCTGTCAACATAGAGAGGTGTGATTGGCTCAGCTCTCTGCTATCTGTCAACATAGAGAGGTGTGATTGGCTCAGCTCTCTGCTATCTGTCAACATAGAGAGGTGTGATTGGCTCAGCTCTCTGCTATCGGTCAACATAGAGAGGTGTGATTGGCTCACCTCGCATGCCATAGTAGGAGAAACGTTCACAGAACTCATTGACCACGATGAAGAAGATGCTGAGAGGATACCCGCACACATCCACCTGGACACAGAGTAGCAGAAACACCTTTATTTGACCAAATCAAATCACATTTTATTTGTCAAATACACTTGTTTAGTAGACGTTATTGTGGGTGTAGCGAAATGCTTGTGTTTCTAGCTCCAACAGTGCAGTAATATCTAACTAAATGCTTGTGTTTCTAGCTCCAACAGTATAGTAGTATCTAACTAAATGCTTGTGTTTCTAGCTCCAACAGTGCAGTAATATCTAACTAAATGCTTGTGTTTCTAGCTCCAACAGTGCAGTAATATCTAACTAAATGCTTGTGTTTCTAGCTCCAACAGTGCAGTAATATCTAACTAAATGCTTGTGTTTCTAGCTCCAACAGTATAGTAATATCTAACTAAATGCTTGTGTTTCTAGCTCCAACAGTGCAGTAATATCTAACTAAATGCTTGTGTTTCTAGCTCCAACAGTATAGTAATATCTAACTAAATGCTTGTGTTTCTAGCTCCAACAGTGCAGTAATATCTAACTAAATGCTTGTGTTTCTAGCTCCAACAGTGCAGTAATATCTAACTAAATGCTTGTGTTCCTAGCTCCAACAGTAATATCTAACTAAATGCTTGTGTTTCTAGCTCCAACAGTAATATCTAACTAAATGCTTGTGTTTCTAGCTCCAACAGTGCAGTAATATCTAACTAAATGCTTGTGTTTCTAGCTCCAACAGTGCAGTAATATCTAACTAAATGCTTGTATTCCTAGTTCCAACAGTGCAGTAGTATCTAACTAAATGCTTGTGTTTCTAGTTCCAACAGTGCAGTAATATCTAACTAAATGCTTGTATTCCTAGTTCCAACAGTGCAGTAATATCTAACTAAATGCTTGTATTCCTAGTTCCAACAGTGCAGTAGTATCTAACTAAATGCTTGTGTTCCTAGCTCCAACAGTAGTATCTAACTAAATGCTTGTGTTCCTAGCTCCAACAGTGCAGTAATATCTAACTAAATGCTTGTGCTCCTAGCTCCAACAGTGCAGTAGTATCTAACTAAATGCTTGTGTTTCTAGTTCCAACAGTGCAGTAGTATCTAACTAAATGCTTGTGTTCCTAGCTCCAACAGTGCAGTAGTATCTAACTAAATGCTTGTGTTTCTAGCTCCAACAGTAGTATCTAACTAAATGCTTGTATTCCTAGTTCCAACAGTGCAGTAGTATCTAACTAAATGCTTGTATTCCTAGTTCCAACAGTGCAGTAATATCTACCTAAATGCTTGTGTTTCTAGCTCCAACAGTGCAGTAGTATCTAACTAAATGCTTGTGTTCCTAGCTCCAACAGTACAGTAATATCTAACTAAATGCTTGTATTCCTAGATCCAACAGTGCAGTAATATCTAACTAAATGCTTGTGTTTCTAGCTCCAACAGTGCAGTAGTATCTAACTAAATGCTTGTGTTTCTAGCTCCAACAGTACAGTAGTATCTAACTAAATGCTTGTGTTTCTAGCTCCAACAGTAATATCTAACTAAATGCTTGTGTTTCTAGCTCCAACAGTGCAGTAATATCTAACTAAATGCTTGTGTTTCTAGCTCCAACAGTGCAGTAATATCTAACTAAATGCTTGTGTTTCTAGCTCCAACAGTGCAGTAATATCTAACTAAATGCTTGTGTTTCTAGCTCCAACAGTGCAGTAATATCTAACTAAATGCTTGTGTTCCTAGCTCCAACAGTAATATCTAACTAAATGCTTGTGTTTCTAGCTCCAACAGTAATATCTAACTAAATGCTTGTGTTTAATATCTAACTAAATGCTTGTGTTTCCAACAGTGCAGTAATATCTAACTAAATGCTTGTGTTTCTAGCTCCAACAGTGCAGTAATATCTAACTAAATGCTTGTATTCCTAGTTCCAACAGTGCAGTAATATCTAACTAAATGCTTGTATTCCTAGTTCCAACAGTGCAGTAGTATCTAACTAAATGCTTGTGTTTCTAGTTCCAACAGTGCAGTAATATCTAACTAAATGCTTGTATTCCTAGTTCCAACAGTGCAGTAATATCTAACTAAATGCTTGTATTCCTAGTTCCAACAGTGCAGTAGTATCTAACTAAATGCTTGTGTTCCTAGCTCCAACAGTAGTATCTAACTAAATGCTTGTGTTCCTAGCTCCAACAGTGCAGTAATATCTAACTAAATGCTTGTGCTCCTAGCTCCAACAGTGCAGTAGTATCTAACTAAATGCTTGTGTTTCTAGTTCCAACAGTGCAGTAGTATCTAACTAAATGCTTGTGTTCCTAGCTCCAACAGTGCAGTAGTATCTAACTAAATGCTTGTGTTTCTAGCTCCAACAGTAGTATCTAACTAAATGCTTGTATTCCTAGTTCCAACAGTGCAGTAGTATCTAACTAAATGCTTGTATTCCTAGTTCCAACAGTGCAGTAATATCTAACTAAATGCTTGTGTTTCTAGCTCCAACAGTGCAGTAGTATCTAACTAAATGCTTGTGTTCCTAGCTCCAACAGTACAGTAATATCTAACTAAATGCTTGTATTCCTAGATCCAACAGTGCAGTAATATCTAACTAAATGCTTGTGTTTCTAGCTCCAACAGTGCAGTAGTATCTAACTAAATGCTTGTGTTTCTAGCTCCAACAGTACAGTAGTATCTAACTAAATGCTTGTGTTTCTAGCTCCAACAGTAATATCTAACTAAATGCTTGTGTTTCTAGCTCCAACAGTGCAGTAGTATCTAACTAAATGCTTGTATTCCTAGTTCCAACAGTGCAGTAATATCTAACTAAATGCTTGTATTCCTAGTTCCAACAGTGCAGTAATATCTAACTAAATGCTTGTATTCCTAGTTCCAACAGTGCAGTACTATCTAACTAAATGCTTGTGTTCCTAGCTCCAACAGTACAGTAATATCTAACTAAATGCTTGTATTCCTAGATCCAACAGTGCAGTACTATCTAACTAAATGCTTGTGTTCCTAGCTCCAACAGTACAGTAATATCTAACTAAATGCTTGTATTCCTAGATCCAACAGTGCAGTAATATCTAACTAAATGCTTGTGTTTCTAGCTCCAACAGTATCTAACTAAATGTATCTAACTAAATGCTTGTGTTTCTAGCTCCAACAGTGCAGTAGTATCTAACTAAATGCTTGTGTTTCTAGCTCCAACAGTGCAGTAATATCTAACTAAATGCTTGTGTTCCTAGCTCCAACAGTAATATCTAACTAAATGCTTGTGTTTCTAGCTCCAACTGTAGTATCTAACTAAATGCTTGTATTCCTAGTTCCAACAGTGCAGTAATATCTAACTAAATGCTTGTATTCCTAGTTCCAACAGTGCAGTAATATCTAACTAAATGCTTGTATTCCTAGTTCCAACAGTGCAGTAGTATCTAACAATTCACAACAATAAACTCAAATCGGAAACAGTATTATAGTGACTAGTTAGTAAATACAGTAGAATAGAATACAGTATTTACATATGAGATGAGTAACAGTATGTAAACTGTATTATAGTGACTAGTTAGTAAATACAGTAGAATAGAATACAGTATTTACATATGAGATGAGTAGCAGTATGGAAACTGTATTAAAGGGGCCAGAGTTAGTAAACACAGTAGAATAGAATACAGTATTTACATATGAGATGAGTAAAGCAGTATGTAAACATGATTAAAGTCACCAGTGTTCCATTATTAAAGTGACTAGTGTTCCATTATTAAAGTGACCAGTGTTCCATTATTAAAGTGACCAGTGTTCCATTATTAAAGTGACTAGTGTTCCATTATTAAAGTGACTAGTGTTCCATTATTAAAGTGACCAGTGTTCCATTATTAAAGTGACTAGTGTTCCATTATTAAAGTAACTAGTGTTCCATTATTAAAGTGACTAGTGTTCCATTATTAAAGTGACCAGTGTTCCATTATTAAAGTGACTAGTGTTCCATTATTAAAGTGACCAGTGTTCCGTTATTAAAGTGACTAGTGTTCCATTATTAAAGTGACCAGTGTTCCATTATTAAAGTGACCAGTGTTCCATTATTAAAGTGACCAGTGTTCCATTATTAAAGTGACTAGTGTTCCATTATTAAAGTAACTAGTGTTCCATTATTAAAGTGACTAGTGTTCCATTATTGAAGTGACTAGTGTTCCATTATTAAAGTGACCAGTGTTCCATTATTAAAGTGACCAGTGTTCCATTATTAAAGTGACTAGTGTTCCATTATTAAAGTGACCAGTGTTCCATTATTGAAGTGACTAGTGTTCCATTATTAAAGTGACCAGTGTTCCATTATTAAAGTGACCAGTGTTCCATTATTAAAGTGACTAGTGTTCCATTATTAAAGTGACCAGTGTTCCATTATTAAAGTGACCAGTGTTCCATTATTAAAGTGGACAGTGATTCTGTGTCTATGTACATGGGGCAGCAGCCTCTAAGGGGCAAGGTTGAATAACCGGGTGGAAACCGCCTAGTCATGACTGTTTAACAGTCTGATGGCCTTGAGATAGAAGCTGTTTTTCAGTCTCTCGGTCCCTGCTTTGATGCACCTGTACTGACCTCGCCTTCTGGATGATAGCGGGGTGAACAGGCAGTGGCTCGGGTGGTTGTTGTCCTTGATGATCTTTTTGGCCTTCCTGTGACATCGGGTGGTGTGGGTGTCCTGGAGGGCAGGTAGTTTGCCCCCGGTGATGCGTTGTGCAGACCTCACTACCCTTCTTCACCACGCTGTCTGTGTTGGTGGACCATTTCAGTTTGTCCGTGATGTGTACGCCGAGGAACTTAAAACTTTCTACCCTCTCCACTACTGTTCCATTGATGTGGATAGGGGGGGATTGCTCCCTCTGCTGTTTCCTGACGTCCACAATCATCTCCTTTGTTTTGTTGACGTTGAGTGAAAGGTTATTTTCCTGACACCACACTCCCAGGGCCCTCACCTCCTCCCTGTAGGCTGTCTCGTCGTTGTGGGTGATCAAGGCTACTACTGTTGTGTCGTCTGCAAACTTGATGATTGAGTTGGAGGCGTGTTTGGCCATGCAGTCATGGGTGAACAGGGAGTACAGGAGGGGGCTGAGCACTGACCCTTGTGGGACCCCTGTGTTGAAGATCAGCGAAGTGGAGATGATGTTTCCTACCTCCAACACCTGGGGGCGGCCTGTCAGGAAGTCCAGGACCCAGTTGCACAGCAGGGTGGGATTGAGACCCAGGGCCTTGAGCTTAATGATGAGCTTGGAGGGTACTATGGTGTTGAATGCTGAGCTATAGTCAATAAACAGCATTCTTACATAGGTATTCGTCTTGTCCAGATGGGATAGGGCAGTGTGCTGCTCAATGGCAATTGCATCGTCTGTGGACCTGTTGGGGCGGTATTCAAACTGAAGTGGATCTAAGGTGTCAGGTAAGGTGGAGGTGATATGATCCTTAACTAGTCTCTCAAAGCACTTCATGATGACAGTATTGAGTGCTACGGGGTGATAGTCATTCAGTTCAGTTATCTATGCCTTCTTGGGTTCAGGAACAACGGTGGCCATCTTGTCTGTAGACTGGTTTTCCCTTGGTAATCCGTGGTTGTCTGTAGACTGGTTCCCTTGGTAATCCGTGATTGTCTGTAGACTGGTTTTCCCTTGGTAATCCGTGGTTGTCTGTAGACTGGTCTTCCCTTGGTAATCCGTGGTTGTCTGTAGACTGGTCTTCCCTTGGTAATCCGTGGTTGTCTGTAGACTGGTTTTCCCTTGGTAATCCGTGGTTGTCTGTAGACTGGTCTTCCCTTGGTAATCCGTGATTGTCTGTAGACTGGTTTTCCCTTGGTAATCCGTGGTTGTCTGTAGACTGGTCTTCCCTTGGTAATCCGTGGTTGTCTGTAGACTGGTCTTCCCTTGGTAATCCGTGATTGTCTGTAGACTGGTCTTCCCTTGGTAATCCGTGATTGTCTGTAGACTGGTCTTCCCTTGGTAATCCGTGATTGTCTGTAGACTGGTCTTCCCTTGGTAATCCGTGATTGTCTGTAGACTGGTTTTCCCTTGGTAATCCGTGGTTGTCTGTAGACTGGTCTTCCCTTGGTAATCCGTGATTGTCTGTAGACTGGTCTTCCCTTGGTAATCCGTGATTGTCTGTAGACTGGTCTTCCCTTGGTAATCCGTGATTGTCTGTAGACTGGTTTTCCCTTGGTAATCCGTGGTTGTCTGTAGACTGGTCTTCCCTTGGTAATCCGTGATTGTCTGTAGACTGGTCTTCCCTTGGTCATCTGTGGTTGTCTGTAGACTGGTCTTCCCTTGGTAATCCGTGATTGTCTGTAGACTGGTCTTCCCTTGGTAATCCGTGGTTGTCTGTAGACTGGTCTTCCCTTGGTAATCTGTGATTGTCTGTAGACTGGTCTTCCCTTGGTAATCCGTGATTGTCTGTAGACTGGTCTTCCCTTGGTAATCCGTGGTTGTCTGTAGACTGGTCTTCCCTTGGTAATCTGTGATTGTCTGTAGACTGGTCTTCCCTTGGTAATCCGTGATTGTCTGT
The DNA here is from genome assembly GCF_034236695.1 of Oncorhynchus nerka. Taxonomy (NCBI): domain Eukaryota; kingdom Metazoa; phylum Chordata; class Actinopteri; order Salmoniformes; family Salmonidae; genus Oncorhynchus; species Oncorhynchus nerka. Next base: position 110,893 of record NW_027039998.1, read on the forward strand.
AGACTGGTCTTCCCTTGGTAATCCGTGGTTGTCTGTAGACTGGTCTTCCCTTGGTAATCCGTGGTTGTCTGTAGACTGGTTTTCCCTTGGTAATCCGTGGTTGTCTGTAGACTGGTCTTCCCTTGGTAATCCGTGATTGTCTGTAGACTGGTTTTCCCTTGGTAATCCGTGGTTGTCTGTAGACTGGTCTTCCCTTGGTAATCCGTGGTTGTCTGTAGACTGGTCTTCCCTTGGTAATCCGTGATTGTCTGTAGACTGGTCTTCCCTTGGTAATCCGTGATTGTCTGTAGACTGGTCTTCCCTTGGTAATCCGTGATTGTCTGTAGACTGGTCTTCCCTTGGTAATCCGTGATTGTCTGTAGACTGGTTTTCCCTTGGTAATCCGTGGTTGTCTGTAGACTGGTCTTCCCTTGGTCATCTGTGGTTGTCTGTAGACTGGTCTTCCCTTGGTAATCCGTGGTTGTCTGTAGACTGGTCTTCCCTTGGTAATCTGTGGTTGTCTGTAGACTGGTCTTCCCTTGGTAATCCGTGATTGTCTGTAGACTGGTCTTTCCTTGGTAATCTGTGATTGTCTGTAGACTGGTCTTCCCTTGGTAATCCGTGGTTGTCTGTAGACTGGTCTTCCCTTGGTAATCCGTGATTGTCTGTAGACTGGTCTTCCCTTGGTAATCCGTGATTGTCTGTAGACTGGTCTTCCCTTGGTAATCCGTGGTTGTCTGTAGACTGGTCTTCCCTTGGTAATCTGTGGTTGTCTGTAGACTGGTCTTCCCTTGGTAATCCGTGGTTGTCTGTAGACTGGTCTTCCCTTGGTAATCCGTGGTTGTCTGTAGACTGGTCTTCCCTTGGTAATCCGTGATTGTCTGTAGACTGGTCTTCCCTTGGTAATCCGTGATTGTCTGTAGACTGGTCTTCCCTTGGTAATCCGTGGTTGTCTGTAGACTGGTCTTCCCTTGGTAATCCGTGGTTGTCTGTAGACCCTGCCACATACCTCTTGTGTCTGAGCCGTTGAATTGCGACTCCACCTTGTCAATACGTTTTGCCTGTTTGATCGCTTTTTATTTTACCTTTATTTAACTAGGCAAGTCAGTTAAGAACAAATTCTTATTTACAATGACGGCCTACCGGGGAACAGTGGGTTAACTGCCTTGTTCAGGGGCAGAACGACAGATTTTTACCTTGTCAGCTCAGGGATTCAATCTAGCAACCTTTCGGGTTACTGGCCCAACGCTCCAACCACTAGGCTACCTGCCCCCCCCAACGGTTAGTCTCACTGAGATTAAAACAGCTCTTTTCAAGAGAGACCTGGCCGAAATAGTAGCAAGTGTTATACAAAGAAACATTGCCGAGATAAAACACTACCGTGTAAAAAACATCAGCTGACACATGGAGCCGGCGAGACGTGCTGTGGAGGTGTACTGCATACGGAGCAGACAAGAAGTACTGTGGAGGTGTACTGCATACGGAGCAGACAAGACGTACTGTGGAGGTGTACTGCATACGGAGCCGGCAAGACGTACTGTGGAGGTGTACTGCAGACAAGACGTACTGTGGAGGTGTACTGCAGACAAGACGTACTGTGGAGGTGTACTGCATACGGAGCAGACAAGACGTACTGTGGAGGTGTACTGCATACGGAGCAGACAAGAAGTACTGTGGAGGTGTACTGCATACGGAGCAGACAAGGCGTACTGTGGAGGTGTACTGCATACGGGCAGACAAGGCGTACTGTGGAGGTGTACTGCATACGGAGCAGACAAGACGTACTGTGGAGGTGTACTGCAGACAAGACGTACTGTGGAGGTGTACTGCAGACAAGACGTACTGTGGAGGTGTACTGCATACGGAGCAGACAAGAAGTACTGTGGAGGTGTACTGCATACGGAGCAGACAAGAAGTACTGTGGAGGTGTACTGCAGACAAGACGTACTGTGGAGGTGTACTGCATACGGAGCAGACAAGAAGTACTGTGGAGGTGTACTGCAGACAAGAGTACTGTGGAGGTGTACTGCATATGGAGCGGCAAGACGTACTGTGGAGGTGTACTGCATACGGAGCCGGCAAGACGTACTGTGGAGGTGTACTGCATACGGAGCAGACAAGAAGTACTGTGGAGGTGTACTGCATACGGAGCAGACAAGACGTACTGTGGAGGTGTACTGCATACGGAGCAGACAAGACGTACTGTGGAGGTGTACTGCATACGGAGCAGACAAGAAGTACTGTGGAGGTGTACTGCAGACAAGACGTACTGTGGAGGTGTACTGCATACGGAGCAGGCAGGACGTACTGTGGAGGTGTACTGCATACGGAGCAGACAAGAAGTACTGTGGAGGTGTACTGCAGACAAGACGTACTGTGGAGGTGTACTGCATACGGAGCAGGCAGGACGTACTGTGGAGGTGTACTGCATACGGAGCAGACAAGAAGTACTGTGGAGGTGTACTGCATACTGAGCAGACAAGACGTACTGTGGAGGTGTACTGCATATGGAGCAGACAAGACGTACTGTGGAGGTGTACTGCATACGGAGCAGACAAGAAGTACTGTGGAGGTGTACTGCATACGGAGCAGACAAGAAGTACTGTGGAGGTGTACTGCATACGGAGCAGACAAGAAGTACTGTGGAGGTGTACTGCATACGGAGCAGACAAGAAGTACTGTGGAGGTGTACTGCATACTGAGCAGACAAGACGTACTGTGGAGGTGTACTGCATATGGAGCAGACAAGACGTACTGTGGAGGTGTACTGCATACGGAGCAGACAAGAAGTACTGTGGAGGTGTACTGCATACGGAGCAGACAAGACGTACTGTGGAGGTGTACTGCATACGGAGCAGACAAGAAGTACTGTGGAGGTGTACTGCATACGGAGCAGACAAGAAGTACTGTGGAGGTGTACTGCATACGGAGCAGACAAGAAGTACTGTGGAGGTGTACTGCAGACAAGAAGTACTGTGGAGGTGTACTGCAGACAGGACGTACTGTGGAGGTGTACTGCATACGGAGCCGACAAGAAGTACTGTGGAGGTGTACTGCATACGGAGCAGACAAGAAGTACTGTGGAGGTGTACTGCATACTGAGAAGACAAGAAGTACTGTGGAGGTGTACTGCATACGGAGACAAGACGTGCTGTGGAGGTGTACTGCATGACAAGACGTACTGTGGAGGTGTACTGCATACGGGCAGACAAGAAGTACTGTGGAGGTGTACTGCATACGGAGCAGACAAGACGTACTGTGGAGGTGTACTGCAGACAAGAAGTACTGTGGAGGTGTACTGCATACTGAGCAGACAAGACGTACTGTGGAGGTGTACTGCATACGGAGCCGGCAAGACGTACTGTGGAGGTGTACTGCATACGGAGCAGACAAGACGTACTGTGGAGGTGTACTGCATACGGAGCAGACAAGACGTACTGTGGAGGTGTACTGCATACTGAGCAGACAAGACGTACTGTGGAGGTGTACTGCATACGGAGCCGACAAGACGTACTGTGGAGGTGTACTGCATACGGAGCAGACAAGACGTACTGTGGAGGTGTACTGCAGACAAGACGTACTGTGGAGGTGTACTGCATACGGAGCAGACAAGAAGTACTGTGGAGGTGTACTGCATACGGAGCAGACAAGACGTACTGTGGAGGTGTACTGCAGACAAGACGTACTGTGGAGGTGTACTGCATCGAGAGGATAAAGTACTGACAGCCCCACACTCCATAGTCCACTATCGTTTTTACCTTGAAGTCATTCAAAGAGACAAGCTGTTGGAATTTCATGGCTATAGGTAGACACGAGGACAGAGATAAGACAGGTACCTGACAGACTGCTGACAGACTGCTGCTATACTGTATTCTAGTGGTTCATCCTGCTGTCCACTTCATATGTATATACTGTATTCTAGTCATGGTTCATCCTGCTGTCCACTTCATATGAATATACTGTATTCTAGTCATGGTTCATCCTGCTGTCCACTTCATATGAATATACTGTATTCTAGTCATGGTTCATCCTATATAACTACTGCTGTCCACTTCGTATGGATATACTGTATTCTAGTCCTGGTTCATCCTATATAACTACTGCTGTCCACTTCATATGTATATACTGTATTCTAGTCATGGTTCATCCTGCTGTCCACTTCATATGAATATACTGTATTCTAGTCATGGTTCATCCTATATAACTACTGCTGTCCACTTCATATGTATATACTGTATTCTAGTCCTGGTTCATCCTGCTGTCCACTTCATATGTATATACTGTATTCTAGTCCTGGTTCATCCTGCTGTCCACTTCATATGTATATACTGTATTCTAGTCATGGTTCATCCTGCTGTCCACTTCATATGAATATACTGTATTCTAGTCATGGTTCATCCTGCTGTTCACTTCATATGTATATACTGTATTCTAGTCATGGTTCATCCTATATAACTACTGCTGTTTACTTCATATGTATATACCGTATTCTAGTCAAAAATTTGGAGATTTCCATACCCAACTACAACATTTTCCGTCAACATAGAACTGCCAAAGGGGGAGGAGTTGCAATCTACTGCAGAGATGGCCTGCAAAGTTCTGTCATACTTTCCAAATCTATGCCCAAACAGTTCGAACTTCTAATTTTTAAAATTAATCTCTCCAGAAATAGTATCTCACTGTTGCCGCCTGTCATAGACCACCCCCCCCCAGCTGTGCCTGGATACCACATGTGAATTGATCGCCCCCATCTAGCTTCAGAGTTCATTCTGTTAGGTGACCTAAACTGGGATATGCTTAACACCACGGCAGTCCTACAATCTAAGCTAGATGCCCTCAATCTCACACAAATCACCAAGGAACCCACCAGGTACAACCCTAAATCTGTAAACATGGGCACCCTCATAGATATTATCCTGACCAACTGGCCCTCCAAATACACCTCTGCTGTTTTCAACCAGGATCTTAGCGATCACTGCCTCATTGCCTGCATCCGCTATGAATCCGCGGTCAAACGACCACCCCTCATCACTGTCAAACACTCCCTAAAACACTTCTGCGAGCAGGCCTTTCTAATCGACCTGGCCCGGGTATCCCGGAGGATATTGACCTCATCCCGTCAGTCGAGGACACCTCATCATTCTTGAAAAGATTTTTCCTCACCATCTTAAATAAGCATGCCCCTTTCAAAAACTGTAGAACTAAGAACAGATACAGCCCTTGGTTCACTCCAGACCTGACTGCCCTTGACCAGCACAAAAACATCCTGTGGCGGACTGCAATAGCATCGAATAGTCCCCGCGATATGCAACTGTTCAGGGATGTCAGGAACCAATGTACGCAGTCAGTCAGGAAAGCAAAGGCTAGCTTTTTCCTCCCAACATCGGCCAACAGCTCCGCACCCCTCGCAGCTACTTGAGCCCGAGCCTCCCCAGTTTCTCCTTCACCCAAATCCAGATCGCAGATGTTCTGAAAGAGCTGCAAAACCTGGACCCGGACAAATCAGCTGAGCTAGACAATCTGGACCCTCTCTTTCTAAAATTATCTGCCGCCAATGTTGCAACCCCTATTACCAGTCTGTTCAACCTCTCTTTCGTATAGTCCGGGATCCCTAAAGATTGAAAGCTGAAACACAAGCGTCATCCCCTCTTCAAAGGGGGTGACACTATAGAGCCAAACTGCTAAAGACCTATATCCATCCATTAATAAACAGATCACTGAGCATATTACTGTTGGAACTAGAAACACAAGCATATTGTTAGGTATTACTGTTGGAACTAGAAACACAAGCATATTGTTAGGTATTACTGTACTGTTGGAACTAGAAACACAAGCATATTGTTAGGTATTACTGTACTGTTGGAGCTAGAAACACAAGCATATTGTTAGGTATTACTGTACTGTTGGAGCTAGAAACACAAGCATATTGTTAGGTATTACTGTACTGTTGGAACTAGAAACACAAGCATATTGTTAGGTATTACTGTACTGTTGGAACTAGAAACACAAGCATATTGTTAGGTATTACTGTTGGAGCTAGAAACACAAGCATATTGTTAGGTATTACTGTATTGTTAGGTAGCTAGAAACACAAGCATATTGTTAGGTATTACTGTTGGAGCTAGAAACACAAGCATATTGTTAGGTATTACTGTTGGAGCTAGAAACACAAGCATATTGTTAGGTATTACTGTTGTTGAGCTAGAAACACAAGCATATTGTTAGGTATTACTGTTGTTGGAGCTAGAAACACAAGCATATTGTTAGGTATTACTGTACTGTTGGAGCTAGAAACACAAGCATATTGTTAGGTATTACTGTTGGAGCTAGAAACACAAGCATATTGTTAGGTATTACTGTTGGAGCTAGAAACACAAGCATATTGTTAGGTATTACTGTTGGAGCTAGAAACACAAGCATATTGTTAGGTATTACTTACTGTTGGAGCTAGAAACACAAGCATATTGGTATTACTAGTATTACAGTTGGAGCTAGAAACACAAGCATATTGCTAGGTATTACTGTTGGAGCTAGAAACACAAGCATATTGTTAGGTATTACTGTACTGTTGGAGCTAGAAACACAAGCATATTGTTAGGTATTACTGTACTGTTGGAACTAGAAACACAAGCATATTGTTAGGTATTACTGTTGGAGCTAGAAACACAAGCATATTGTTAGGTATTACTGTTGGAGCTAGAAACACAAGCATATTGTTAGGTATTACTGTTGGAGCTAGAAACACAAGCATATTGTTAGGTATTACTGTTGGAACTAGAAACACAAGCATATTGTTAGGTATTACTGTTGGAGCTAGAAACACAAGCATATTGTTAGGAAACACAAGCATTACTGTTGGAGCTAGAAACACAAGCATATTGTTAGGTATTACTGTTGGAGCTAGAAACACAAGCATATTGTTAGGTATTACTGTTGGAGCTAGAAACACAAGCATATTGTTAGGTATTACTGTTGGAGCTAGAAACACAAGCATATTGTTAGGTATTACTGTTGGAGCTAGAAACACAAGCATATTGTTAGGTATTACTGTTGGAGGGAATAGAAACACAAGCATATTGTTAGGTATTACTGTTGGAGCTAGAAACACAAGCATATTGAATAGGTATTACTGTTGGAATAGAAACACAAGCATATTGTTAGGTATTACTGTTGGAACTAGAAACACAAGCATATTGTTAGGTATTACTGTACTGTTGGAACTAGAAACACAAGCATATTGTTAGGTATTACTGTACTGTTGGAGCTAGAAACACAAGCATATTGTTAGGTATTACTGTTGGAGCTAGAAACACAAGCATATTGTTAGGTATTACTGTTGGAGCTAGAAACACAAGCATATTGTTAGGTATTACTGTTGAGCTAGAAACACAAGCATATTGTTAGGTATTACTGTTGGAGCTAGAAACACAAGCATATTGTTAGGTATTACTGTTGGAGCTAGAAACACAAGCATATTGTTAGGTATTACTGTTGGAGCTAGAAACACAAGCATATTGTTATAATCATGGTATTACTGTTGGAACTAGAAACACAAGCATATTGTTAGGTATTACTGTTGGAGCTAGAAACACAAGCATATTGCTAGGTATTACTGTTGGAGCTAGAAACACAAGCATATTGTTAGGTATTACTGTTTTGTTGGAGCTAGAAACACAAGCATGTTGTTAGGTATTACTGTTGAGCTAGAAACACAAGCATATTGTTAGGTATTACTGTTGGAGCTAGAAACACAAGCATATTGTTAGGTATTACTGTTGTTTAAAACTAGAAACACAAGCATATTGTTAGGTATTACTGTTAGGTATTACTGTTATATAGAAACACAAGCATATTGTTAGGTATTACTGTACTGTTGGAGCTAGAAACACAAGCATATTGTTAGGTATTACTGTTGAGCTAGAAACACAAGCATATTGTTAGGTATGTACTGTTGGAGCTAGAAACACAAGCATATTGTTAGGTATTACTGTTACAAATGTTGGAGCTAGAAACACAAGCATATTGTTAGGTATTACTGTTGTTGGAGCTAGAAACACAAGCATATTGTTAGGTATTACTGTACTGTTAAGCTAGAAACACAAGCATATTGATTAGGTATTACTGTAGCTAGAAACACAGTTGGAACTATTACCCACAAGCATATTGTTAGGTATTACTGTACTGTTGGAGCTAGAAACACAAGCATATTGTAGGTATTACTGTTGGAGCTAGAAACACAAGCATATTGTTAGGTATCCTACTGTACTGTTGGAGCTAGAAACACAAGCATATTGTTAGGTATTACTGTACTGTTGGAGCTAGAAACACAAGCATAGGGTATTACTGTACTGCTGTTGGAGCCACAGCAGTACCTTGTTGGAGCCCCCAAGCTGTTGGAGCTAGAAACACAAGCATATTGTTAGGTATTACTGTACTGTTGGAGCTAGAAACACAAGCATATTGTTAGGTATTACTGTTGGAATAGAAACACAAGCATATTGTTAGGAGATTACTGTACTGTTGGAATAACTAGATTGACACAGAATAGAGGAGGTAATTAGAGTTGAATAGAAAGAATGATAGGGAATAGAGGACTGTAGAGAGAGGGAATAGAGGAGGGAATATTGTATAGGGAATAGTACTGGAGGAATAGAACCTGCAGAATGAGAGTAGGGAAACAGAGGAGATGGGAATAGAGAGAGGGACAGAGTAGGGAATAGAGGAGGGAATAGAGGGAGGGAATAGAGGAGGGAATAGAGGAGGGGAATAGAGGAGGGAATAGAGGAGGGAATAGAGGAGGGAATAGAGGAGGGAATAGAGGAGGGAATAGAGGAGGGAATAGAGAGAGAAGTAGAGGGAGGGAATAGGGAATAGAGGAGGGAATAGAGTAGTGAATAGAGGAGGGAATAGAGGAGAGGAAATAGAGAATAGAGGAGGGAATAGAGGAATAGAGGAGGGAATAGAGGAGGGAATAGAGGAGGGAATAGAGGGAGGGAATAGAGGAGGGAATAGAGGAGGGAATAGAGAGGGAATAGAGGAGGGAATAGAGAGGGAATAGGAGGAGGGAATAGAGGAGGGAATAGGAGGGAATAGAGGAGGGAATAGAGAGAGGAGGGAATAGAGGAGAATAGAGAGGGAATAGAGGAGGGAATAGAGGAGGGAATAGAGGAGAGAGAATAGAGGGAGGGAATAGAGGAGGGAATAGAGGAGGGAATAGAGGAGGGAATAGAGGAGGGAATAGAAACAGGGAATAGGAGGGAATAGAGGAGGGAATAGAGGAGGGGAATAAGTCAGGGGAATAGAAAGGAATAATTAGGAATAGAGGAGGGAATTAACAAGGGAATAGAGGGAGGGAATAGAGGATGGAATTTGGAATAGAGGAGGGAATAGAGGAGGGAATAGAGGAGTGAATAGAGTAGGGAATAAGGAGGGAATGAGGAGGGAATAGATGAGGAATAGAGGAGGGAATAGAGGAGGGAATACAGGAGGGAATAAGAGGGAAGACAGGCTAGTGTAGGGAATAAGGAGGGAATAGAGGAGGGAATAGAGGAGGGAATAGAGTAGGAATAGAGGAGGAATAGAGGAGGAATAGAGGGAGGGAATAGAGGGAGGAATAGAGTAGGGAATAGAGGAGGGAATAGAGGAGGGAATAGAGGAGGGAATAGAGGAGGGAATAGATTTGGGAATAGAGGAGGGAATAGAGGAGGGAATAGAAGAGGGAATAGAGTAGGGAATAGAAGGGAATAGAGGAGGGAATAGAAGGAGGGAATAGAGGAGGGGAATAGAGGAGGGAAACAGTAGGGGAATAGAGGAGGGAATAGAGGAGGGAATAGAGTTTAGGGTTTAGAGGAGTGAATAGAGGAGAATAGAGGAGGGAATAGAGGAGGGAATAGAGGAGGGAATAGAGGAGGGAATAGAACAGGGAATAGAGGAGGGAATAGAGGAGGGAATAGAGGAGGGAATAGAGGAGGGAATAGAGGAGGGAATAGAGGAGGGAATAGAGGAGGGAATAGAGGAGGGAATAGAGGAGGGAATAGAGGAGGGAATAGAGGAGGGAATAGAGTAGTGAATAGATGAGGGAATAGAGGAGGGAATAGAGGAGGGAATAGAGTAGGGAATAGAGGAGGGAATAGAGGAGGGAATAGAGGAGGGAATAGAGGAGGGAATAGAGGAGGGATAACAGAATGATAGACAGTGAGAATACACATAAAACTGGACCTTATAATCATGCATGTTGGTACTTACATCAGATATTTTCAAGACAGCTTTGAGTGAAACTGCAAGTTGATGAGAAAAGATAAACAACCCAGGGAAAGAAGGAGAGAAAGAGAGACGGCATGAAAGGCGTGGGGGGTCTGGTTCTTACCTTTCTTTTGGGCTTCTTCACATCGATGTCTTTGTCTGTCAGGGAACAAAAAAGAGTTCATGACACAATCATGATGGCGGTGCAGTGTTACACAGAACGCCAACGAAGAGTGTGGTTGGTAGATACCTTTGTTTAAAGGTGGACTCCACCTCATCACATACCAATACAGCAATGGCTGCTCACATTCAAAGAAATGGTTTAGGGACTTCATTATATATATATATCATGTATTGTATGAATCCTATAAAAGGAAATAATACAAAATGAATGTGGTCAAATTCAATCACGCAAATTGATCAAACACCTAATCAATGATAAAACGATCCAATATTATCATTCTTCAGTACAGCAAAATATAATTAGCATTAATTAATAGAATTAATAGTTAACAAATATTTGTCTTTTTTTTTGCCAAGTCAATTATTATAAATAGCTCATTCAATCGGGACTGAATGCATTTCATGTTTATCCTGGTTATATTGTCTACATTAAATTTAGAAATATTCCCAAAGATGCTGTGATCCCCTGGGAGAGGATGGAGTTGTATCCAGTATTGTCCTCTCACCCACCTGACATGGCTGAGTTGAGAAGACTCCTAGTCCTCTCTCTGTTTAATATCCTTCACAAGGTAAATAAATGGTTAGTATATCAGGAAGTATCTCCCTCTGATCCCGAGGAAGACTCTGCATGGGGCTTTTGTAACCTGTCCCCCAGCAGAGCCCTCACCTCCCCCACAATGCACCTCCCACTGGACTGGTATAGAACCTGTCCCCCAGCAGAGCCCTCACCTCCCCCACAATGCACCTCCCACTGGACTGTGCCCTGTCTTTATGGTGCCTTGTGCCACAACACCAGAGGAGAGGTGGGACAGGTCAAATATGGGGGCGGGAGTCAGAGAAGACAGAGATACAGGTACAGAACTATATTGAACAGAATAAGCTGCCCGTCAATAATTAGTGTATGACTCAGGAAGAATGATGAGGGTCCTCTCATACAAAGAGAGATAGTATATAGAGGAGAGAAATGTATAATAAAATTTGATTTGAAGGAGAGACAGAGAGAGGGTACAGAGAGAGAGCGAGAGAGAGAGAGGGGACAGACAGAAAAAGAGAGAGATAGGACAGACAGAGAGATAGACAGAGAGAGGAGAGAGAGAGAGAGAGAGAGAGAGAGAGAGAGAGAGAGAGATAGGATAGACAGAGATAGACTAGATAGAGACAGAGACAGATTTAGAGGAGAGAGAGAGAGAGAGAGAGAGAGAGAGAGAGAGAGAGAGAGAGAGAGAGAATAGGATAGACAGAGAGATAGACAGAGACAGAGAGAGGAGAGAGAGAGAGAGAGAGAGAGAGAGAGAGAGGGGGAGAGAGAGAGAGAGAGAGAGAGATAGGATAGACAGAGATAGACAGAGACAGAGAGGAGAGAGAGAGAGAGAGAGAGAGAGAGAGAGAGAGGAGAGAGAGAGAGAGAGAGAGAGAGAGAGATAGGATAGACAGAGAGATAGACAGAGACAGAGAGAGGAGAGAGAGAGAGAGATACAGAGATAGGATAGACAGAGAGAGAGATAGAGACAGAGAGAGAGAGATAGAGACAGAGAGAGAGACACAAACAAACACAAACACGCCCTACAGAGCCCCAGGACAGCAGCACAATTAGACCCAACAAAATCATGACAAAACAAAAATATAATTACTTGACACATTGGAAAGAATTAACAAAAAAACAGAGCAAACTAGAATGCTATTTGGCCCTAAACAGAGAGTATACAGCGGCAGAATACCTGACCACTGTGACTGACCCAAACTTAAGGAAAGCTTTGACTATGTACAGACTCAGTGAGCATAGCCTTGCTATTGAGAAAGGCCGCCGTAGGCAGACACGGCTCTCAAGAGAAGACAGGCTATGTGCTCACTGCCCACAAAATGAGGTTGAAACTGAGCTGCACTTCCTAACCTCCTGCCCAATGTATGACCATAGTAGAGAGACATATTTCCCTCAGATTACACAGATACACAAAGACTTCGAAAACAAACCCAATCTTGATAAACTCCCATATCTACTGGGTGAAATACCACCGTGTGACATCACAGCAGCAAGATTTGTGACCTGTTGCCATGAGAAAAGGGCAACCAGTGAAGAACAAACACCATTGTAAATACAACCCATATTTATGCTTATTTATTTTATCTTGTGTCCTTTAACCATTTGTACATTGTTAAAACACTGTATATATATAATATGACATTTGGATTGTCTTTATTGTTTTGAAACTTCTGTATGTGTAATGTTTACTGTTAATTTTTATTGTTTATTTCACTTTATATATTATCTACCTCACTTGCTTTGGCAATGTTAACACATGATTCCCATGCCAATACAGCCCCTTGAATTGAATTGAATTGAGAGAGAGAGAGAGAGAGAGAGAGAGAGAGAGAGAGAGAGAGAGAGAGAGAGAGAGACAGGGAGAGACAGAGAGAGAGACCCTGAGAGAGAGAGAGAGAGATAGACTAGAGAGAGAGAGAGAGATGGACCCCTGAGAGAGAAAGAGATAGAGAGAACCAGAGATAGACTAGAGAGAGATATAGAGACTAACCAGAGATAGAGATAGAGATTTAACCAGAGAGACTAGTACAGTAGAGAGAGAGAGAGAGAGTAGATAACCCTGACTAGGACTATATATAACAGAGATAGACTAGACAGTATACCCTGAGAGATGTGATAAACCAGAGACTACTATTTATAACCCCTGACTAACTAAATAGACTAGTTATCACTACAGAGATAGGGCTTTAAATGACTATATAACCCCTGACTACACTATTTAACCAGAGATAGACTAGTACAGTATATAACCCCCCTGACTACACTATTTAACCAGAGATAGACTAGTACAGTATATAACCCCTGACTACACTATTTAACCAGAGATAGACTAGTACAGTATATAACCCCTGACTAACTATTTAACCAGAGATAGACTAGTACAGTATATAACCCTGACTAACTATTTAATATAACCAGAGATAGACTAGTACAGTATATAACCCCTGACTACACTATTTAACCAGAGATAGACTAGTACAGTATATAACCCCTGACTAACCAGAGATAGACTAGTACAGTATATAACCCCTGACTAACCAGAGATAGACTAGTACAGTATATAACCCCTGACTACACTATTTAACCAGAGATAGACTAGTACAGTATATAACCCCTGACTACACTATTTAACCAGAGATAGACTAGTACAGTATATAACCCCTGACTTCACTATTTAACCAGAGATAGACTAGTACAGTATATAACCCCTGACTAACCAGACTAGTACAGTATATAACCCCTGACTAAACCAGAGATAGACTAGTACAGTATATAACCCCCTGACTAACCAGAGATAGACTAGTACAGTATATAACCCTGACTAAACCAGAGATAGACTAGTACAGTATATAACCCCTGACTAACCAGAGATAGACTAGTACAGTATATAACCCCTGACTAACCAGAGATGACTACAGTATATTGACTAACCAGAGATAGACTAGACAGTATATAACCCCTGACTAACCAGAGATAGACTAGTACAGTATATAACCCTGACTACTATTTAACCAGAGATAGACTAGTACAGTATATAACCCCTACACTAACCAGAGATAGACTAGTACAGTATATAACCCCTGACTACAACCAGAGATAGACTAGTACAGTATATAACCCCTGACTAACCAGAGATAGACTAGTACAGTATATAACCCTGACTACACTATTTAACCAGAGATAGACTAGTACAGTATATAACCCCTGACTACACTATTTAACCAACCAGAGATAGACTAGTACAGTATATAACCCCTGACTACACTATTTAACCAGAGATAGACTAGTACAGTATACTACAACCCTAGACCAGTATATATGACTACTATTTAACCAGAGATAGACTAGTACAGTATATAACCCCTGACTACACTATTTAACCAGAGATAGACTAGTACAGTATATAACCCTGACTAACCAGAGATAGACTAGTACAGTATATAACCCTGACTAACCAGAGATAGACTAGTACAGTATATAACCCCTGACTACACTATTTAACCAGAGATAGACTAGTACAGTATATAACCCCTATTTAACCAGAGATAGACTAGTACAGTATATAACCACTATTTAACCAGAGATAGACTAGTACAGTATATAAACCAGAGATAGACTAGTACAGTATATAACCCCTGACTACACTATTTAACCAGAGATAGACTAGTACAGTATATAACCCTGACTAAACCAGAGATAGACTAGTACAGTATATAACCCCTGACTACACTATTTAACCAGAGATAGACTAGTACAGTATATAACCCCTGACTACACTATTTAACCAGAGATAGACTAGTACAGTATATAACCCTGACTACACTATTTAACCAGAGATAGACTAGTACAGTATATAACCCTGACTTCACTATTTAACCAGAGATAGACTAGTACAGTATATAACCCTGACTTCAACCAGATAGACTAGTACAGTATATAACCCTGACTAACCAGAGATAGACTAGTACAGTATATAACCTGACTAACCAGAGATAGACTAGTACAGTATATAACCCTGACTCACTATTTAACCAGAGATAGACTAGTACAGTATATAACCCCTGACTACACTATTTAACCAGAGATAGACTAGTACAGTATATAACCCCTGACTACACTATTTAACCAGAGATAGACTAGTACAGTATATAACCCCTGACTTCACTATTTAACCAGAGATAGACTAGTACAGTATATAACCCCTGACTTCACTATTTAACCAGAGATAGACTAGTACAGTATATAACCCCTGACTAACTATTTAACCAGAGATAGTATAACCCCTGACTAACCAGAGATAGACTAGTACAGTATAACCCTGACTACACTATTTAACCCTGAGAGATAGACTAGTACAGTATATAACCCCTGACTAACCACTAGTACAGTATATAACCCTGACTACACTATTTAACCAGAGATAGACTAGTACAGTATATAACCCTAACACCCAGAGATAGACTAGACTATATAACCCTGACTATTTAACCAGAGATAGACTAGTACAGTATATAACCCCTGACTTCACTATTTAACCAGAGATAGACTAGTACAGTATATAACCCCTGACTACACTAAACCAGAGATAGACTAGTACAGTATATAACCCCTGACTAACCCAGATTTAGACTAGTACAGTATATAACCCCTGACTACACTATTTAACCAGAGATAGACTAGTACAGTATATAACCCCTGACTACAAGTACAATATATAACCCTGAGAGATAGACTAGTACAGTATATAACTGACTAACCAGAGATAGACTAGTACAGTATAACCCTGACTACACTATTTAACAGAGATAGACTAGTACAGTATATAACCCCTGACTACACTATTTAACCAGAGATAGACTAGTACAGTATATAACCCTGACTACACTATTTAACCAGAGATAGACTAACCAGAGATAGACTAGTACAGTATATAACCCCTGACTAACCAGAGATAGACTACTATTAACCCTAACCAGAGATAGACTAGTACAGTATATAACCCCTGACTAACCAGAGATAGACTAGTACAGTATCCCTGACTATTTTAACCAGAGATAGACTAGTACCCCTGACTACACTATTTAACCAGAGATAGACTAGTAAGTATATAACCCCTGACTACACTATTTAACCAGAGATAGACTAGTACAGTATATAACCCAGAGATAGACTAGTACAGTATATAACCCCTGACTACTATTTAACCAGAGATAGACTAGTACAGTATATAACCCCTGACTACTATTTAACCAGAGATAGACTAGTACAGTATATAACCCCTAACCAGAGATAGACTAGTACAGTATATAACCCTGACTAGTACAGTATATAACCAGAGATAGACTAGTACAGTATATAACCCTGACAGTTATAACACTATTTAACCAGAGATAGACTAGTACAGTATATAACCCCTGACTAACCAGAGATAGACTAGTACAGTATATAACCCCTGACTAACTATTTAACCAGAGATAGACTAGTACAGTATATAACCCCTGACTTCACTATTTAACCAGAGATAGACTAGTACAGTATATAACCCTGACTAACCAAACCAGAGATAGACTAGTACAGTATATAACTATTTAACCAGAGATAGACCCAGTATGACTACACTATTTAACCAGAGATAGACTAGTACAGTATATAACCCCTGACTAATTTAACCAGAGATAGACTAGTACAGTATATAACCCCTGACTATTTAACCAGAGATAGACTACAGTATATAACCCTGACTAACAGAGATAGACTAGTACAGTATATAACCCCTGACTAACCAGAGATAGACTAGTACAGTATATAACCCTGACTAATTTAACACTAGTTATATAACCCCTGAAACCAGAGATAGACTAGTACAGTATATAACCCCTGACTACACTATTTAACCAGAGATAGACTAGTACAGTATATAACCCTGACTTCAGAGATAGACTAGTACAGTATATAACCCCTGACTACACTATTTAACCAGAGATAGACTAGTACAGTATATAACCCCTGACTACACTATTTAACCAGAGATAGACTAGTACAGTATATAAACCCTGACTACACTATTTAACCAGAGATAGACTAGTACAGTATATAACCCCTGACTACACTATTTAACCAGAGATAGACTAGTACAGTATATAACCCTGACTACACTATTTAACCAGAGATAGACTAGTACAGTAGACTACCAGAGATAGACTATACAGTAACCCCTGACTAACCAGAGATAGACTAGTACAGTATATAACCCCTGACTAACCAGAGATAGACAGTATATAACCCTGACTACACTATTTAACCAGAGATAGACTAGTACAGTATAACCCCTGACTTCACTATTTAACCAGAGATAGACTAGTACAGTATATAACCCTGAGATAGAACTAGTACAGTATATAACCCCTGACTAACCAGAGATAGACTAGTACAGTATATAACCCCTGAGAGATAGACTAGTACAGTATATAACCCCTGACTACACTATTTAACCAGAGATAGACTAGTACAGTATATAACCCCTGAGATAGACTACACTATTTAACCAGAGATAGACTAGTACAGTATATAACCCCTGACTAACCAGAGATAGACTAGTACAACCCCTGACTACACTATTTAACCAGAGATAGACTAGTACAGTATATAACCCCTGACTAACCAGAGATAGACTAGTACAGTATATAACCCCTGACTAACCAGAGATAGACTAGTACAGTATATAACCCCTGACTTCACTATTTAACCAGAGATAGACTAGTACAGTATATAACCCCTGACTAACCAGAGATAGACTAGTACAGTATATAACCCCTGACTTCACTATTTAACCAGAGATAGACTAGTACAGTATATAACCCCTGACATCACTATTTAACCAGAGATAGACTAGTACAGTATATAACCCCTGACTTCACTATTTAACCAGAGATAGACTAGTACAGTATATAACCCCTGACTTCACTATTTAACCAGAGATAGACTAGTACAGTATATAACCCCTGACTACACTATTTAACCAGAGATAGACTAGTACAGTATATAACCCCCTGACTAACTAGTACAGTATATAACCCCTGAGAGATAGACTAGTACAGTATATAACCCCAGAGATGACTAGTACAGTATATAACCCCTGACTACACTTTTAACCAGAGATAGACTAGTACAGTATATAACCCTAACCAGAGATAATTAGTACCAGTATAACCTGACTAGTACAGTATATAACCCCTACTAACCAGAGATAGACTAGTACAGTATATAACCCCTACACTATTTAACCAGAGATAGACTAGTACACCCCTGACATCACTATTTAACCAGAGATAGACTAGTACAGTATATAACCCCTGACTACACTATTTAACCAGAGATAGACTAGTACAGTATATAACCCCTGACTAACCAGAGATAGACTAGTACAGTATATAACCCCTGACTAACCAGAGATAGACTAGTACAGTATATAACCCCTGACTAACCATTTAACCAGAGATAGACTAGTACAGTATATTTAACCCTGACTAACCAGAGATAGACTAGTACAGTATATAACCCTGACTACACTATTTAACCAGAGATAGACTAGTACAGTATATAACCCTGACTAACCAGAGATAGACTAGTACAGTATATAACCCCTGACCACTATTTAACCAGAGATAGACTAGTACAGTATATAACCCCTGACTACACTATTTAACCAGAGATAGACTAGTACAGTATATAACCCTGACTACACTATTTAACCAGAGATAGACTAGTACAGTATATAACCCCTGACTAACCAGAGATAGACTAGTACAGTATATAACCCTAAACCAGAGATAGACTAGTACAGTATATAACCCTACACTATTTAACCATCTAGTACAGTATATAACCCGACTACACTATTTAACCAGAGATAGACTAGTACAGTATATAACCCCTGACTAACCAGAGATAGACTAGTACAGTATATAACCCCTGACTACACTATTTAACCAGAGATAGACTAGTACAGTATATAACCCTGACTAACCAGAGATAGACTAGTACAGTATATAACCCCCTAACCAGAGATAGACTAGTACAGTATATAACCCCTGACTACACTATTTAACCAGAGATAGACTAGTACAGTATATAACCCTGACTACACTATTTAACCAGAGATAGACTAGTACAGTATATAACCCTGACTAGTACACTATTTAACCAGAGATAGACTAGTACAGTATATAACCCTGACTAATTTAACCAGAGATAGACTAGTACAGTATATAACCCCTGACTACCAGAGATAGACTATTTAACCACTTCACTATTTAACCAGAGATAGACTAGTACAGTATATAACCCCTGACTACTATTTAACCAGAGATAGACTAGTACAGTATATAACCCTGACTACACTATTTAACCAGAGATAGACTAGTACAGTATATAACCCTGACTACACTATTTAACCAGAGATAGACTAGTACAGTATATAACCCCTGACTAC
>NW_027039999.1:0-130542 GCF_034236695.1 Oncorhynchus nerka
ACAGTCAGCATATAACTTTTTGTCCAAGTGGTAGTCAGAATGTTTGTCTTAACTAGCCTGATAAGTCAACATGTCTGATATGAACATTGACATAAACCCTCTACATACTTGAGTTTCTTCAGTCTGCAGTGTGAATCCTCCAGTCCAGCAGAGAGCAGTCTGACTCCTGAGTCTCCTGGGTGATTGTAGCTCAGGTCCAGCTCTCTCAGGTGTGAGGGGTTTGACCTCAGAGCTGAGACCAGAGAAGCACAGCCTTCCTCTGTGACTAGACAGCCTGACAGCCTGCAAAGAGTCAAATCATATTAAAATCACACTGCTGTTCTTTGGTGGTGAAAATAGTGACAGTATATTTTTTTATCAAATGACAAGTCATCAAAGTGTTGCTTATAGAGAAAAAAATGCATGTTACAAATATTATCATTGCATAGTATTATCATTGCATAGTATTATCATTGCATAGTATTATCATTGCATAGTATTATCATTGCATAGTATTATCATTGCATAGTATTATCATTGCACAGTATTATCATTGCATAGTGTTATCATTGCATAGTATTATCATTGCATCGTGTTATCATTACATAGTGTTATCATTGCATAGTATTATCATTGCATAGTGTTATCATTACATAGTGTTATCATTGCATCGTGTTATCATTACATAGTGTTATCATTGCATAGTGTTATCATTACATAGTGTTATCATTGCATCGTGTTATCATTGCATAGTATTATCATTGCATAGTGTTATCATTGCATCGTGTTATCATTACATAGTGTTATCATTGCATAGTGTTATCATTACATAGTGTTATCATTGCATAGTGTTATCATTGCAGTATTATCATTGCATAGTGTTATCATTGCATAGTGTTATCGTTGCATAGTGTTATCATTGCACAGTGTTATCATTGCATAGTGTTATCATTGCATAGTATTGTCATTGCATAGTGTTATCATTGCATAGTGTTATCATTACATAGTATTGTCATTGCATAGTGTTATCATTGCATAGTGTTATCATTGCATAGTGTTATCATTGCAGTGTTATCATTGCATAGTGTTATCATTGCATAGTAAGTATTATCATTGCATAGTAAGTATTATCATTGCATAGTGTTATCATTGCATAGTGTTATCATTGCATAGTGTTATCATTGCATAGTATTATCATTGCATAGTATTATTATTGCATAGTATTATCATTGCATAGTATTATCATTGCATAGTATTATCATTGCATAGTATTATCATTGCATAGTATTATCATTGCATAGTGTTATCATTGCATAGTAAGTATTATCATTGCATAGTATTATTATTGCATAGTATTATCATTGCATAGTGTTATCATTGCATAGTAAGTATTATCATTGCATAGTATTATCATTGCATAGTATTATCATTGCATAGTGTTATCATTGCATAGTGTTATCATTGCATAGTATTATCATTACATAGTGTTATCATTGCATAGTATTATCATTACATAGTATTATCATTACATAGTATTATCATTGCATAGTGTTATCATTGCAGTGTTATCATTGCATAGTAAATATTATCATTGCATAGTGTTATCATTGCATAGTGTTATCATTGCATAGTATTATCATTGCATAGTGTTATCATTGCATAGTAAATATTATCATTGCATAGTAAGTATTATCATTGCATAGTATTATCATTGCATAGTGTTATCATTGCATAGTAAGTATTATCATTGCATAGTATTATTATTGCATAGTGTTATCATTGCATAGTGTTATCATTGCATAGTGTTATCATTGCATAGTGTTATCATTGCATAGTGTTATCATTGCATAGTATTATCATTGCATAGTGTTATCATTGCATAGTGTTATCATTGCATAGTGTTATCATTGCATAGTAAATATTATCATTGCACAGTATTATCATTGCATAGTATTATTATTGCACAGTATTATCATTGCATAGTGTTATCATTGCATAGTATTATTATTGCCTAGTGTTATCATTGCATAGTAAGTATTATCATTGCATAGTGTTATCATTGCACAGTGTTATCATTACATAGTATTATCATTGCATAGTGTTATCATTGCATAGTAAGTATTATCATTGCATAGTGGTATCATTGCATAGTGTTATCATTGCATAGTATTATCATTGCATAGTGTTATCATTGCATAGTGTTATCATTGCATAGTGTTATCATTGCATAGTAAGTATTATCATTGCATAGTGTTATCATTGCATAGTGTTATCATTGCATAGTGTTATCATTGCATAGTATTATCATTGCATAGTATTATTATTGCATAGTATTATCATTGCATAGTATTATTATTGCATAGTATTATCATTGCATAGTATTATCATTGCATAGTATTATCATTGCATAGTATTATCATTGCATAGTGTTATCATTGCATAGTAAGTATTATCATTGCATAGTATTATTATTGCATAGTATTATCATTGCATAGTGTTATCATTGCATAGTAAGTATTATCATTGCATAGTATTATCATTGCATAGTATTATCATTGCATAGTGTTATCATTGCATAGTGTTATCATTGCATAGTATTATCATTACATAGTGTTATCATTGCATAGTATTATCATTACATAGTATTATCATTACATAGTATTATCATTACATAGTATTATCATTGCATAGTGTTATCATTGCAGTGTTATCATTGCATAGTAAATATTATCATTGCATAGTGTTATCATTGCATAGTGTTATCATTGCATAGTATTATCATTGCATAGTGTTATCATTGCATAGTAAATATTATCATTGCATAGTAAGTATTATCATTGCATAGTATTATCATTGCATAGTGTTATCATTGCATAGTAAGTATTATCATTGCATAGTATTATTATTGCATAGTGTTATCATTGCATAGTGTTATCATTGCATAGTGTTATCATTGCATAGTATTATCATTGCATAGTGTTATCATTGCATAGTGTTATCATTGCATAGTGTTATCATTGCATAGTAAATATTATCATTGCACAGTATTATCATTGCATAGTATTATTATTGCACAGTATTATCATTGCATAGTGTTATCATTGCATAGTATTATTATTGCCTAGTGTTATCATTGCATAGTAAGTATTATCATTGCATAGTGTTATCATTGCACAGTGTTATCATTACATAGTATTATCATTGCATAGTGTTATCATTGCATAGTAAGTATTATCATTGCATAGTGGTATCATTGCATAGTGTTATCATTGCATAGTATTATCATTGCATAGTGTTATCATTGCATAGTGTTATCATTGCATAGTGTTATCATTGCATAGTAAATATTATCATTGCATAGTATTATCATTGCATAGTGTTATCATTGCACAGTATTATTATTGCATAGTGTTATCATTGCATAGTGTTATCATTGCATAGTATTATTGCACAGTATTATCATTGCATAGTATTATTATTGCATAGTGTTATCATTGCATAGTAAGTATTATCATTGCACAGTATTATTATCATTGCACAGTATTATTATTGCATAGTATTATCATTGCATAGTATTATTATTGCATAGTGTTATCATTGCATAGTGTTATCATTGCATAGTATTATTATTGCCTAGTGTTATCATTGCATAGTAAGTATTATCATTGCATAGTAAGTATTATCATTGCATAGTGTTATCATTGCATAGTAAGTATTATCATTGCATAGTAAGTATTATCATTGCATAGTGTTATCATTGCATAGTGTTATCATTGCACAGTATTATCATTGCATAGTGTTATCATTGCATAGTGTTATCATTGCATAGTGTTATCATTGCACAGTATTATCATTGCATAGTGTTATCATTGCACAGTATTATCATTGCATAGTGTTATCATTGCATAGTATTATCATTGCATAGTGTTATCATTGCATAGTGTTATCATTGCAAAGTATTATCATTGCACAGTATTATCATTGCATAGTGTTATCATTGCATAGTGTTATCATTGCATAGTATTATCAGTGCATAGTGTTATCATTGCATAGTATTATCATTGCATAGTATTATCATTGCATAGTATTATCAGTGCATAGTGTTATCATTGCATAGTGTTATCATTGCACAGTATTATCATTGCATAGTGTTATCATTGCACAGTGTTATCATTGCATAGTATTATCAGTGCATAGTGTTATCATTGCATAGTATTATCATTGCATAGTATTATCATTGCATAGTATTATCAGTGCATAGTGTTATCATTGCATAGTGTTATCATTGCATAGTGTTATCATTGCACAGTATTATCATTGCACAGTAAGTATTATCATTGCACAGTATTATCATTGCATAGTGTTATCATTGCATAGTATTATCAATGCATAGTGTTATCATTGCATAGTATTATCAGTGCATAGTGTTATCATTGCATAGTGTTATCATTGCATAGTGTTATCATTGCACAGTATTATCATTGCATAGTAAGTATTATCATTGCATAGTAAGTATTATCATTGCATAGTAAGTATTATCATTGCATAGTGTTATCATTGCATAGTGTTATCATTGCATAGTAAGTATTATCATTGCATAGTATTATCATTGCATAGTGTTATCATTGCATAGTGTTATCATTGCATAGTAAGTATTATCATTGCATAGTGTTATCATTGCATAGTGTTATCATTGCATAGTAAGTATTATCATTGCACAGTATTATCATTGCATAGTGTTATCATTGCATAGTATTATTATTGCCTAGTGTTATCATTGCATAGTAAGTATTATCATTGCATAGTGTTATCATTGCACAGTGTTATCATTACATAGTATTATCATTGCATAGTGTTATCATTGCATAGTAAGTATTATCATTGCATAGTGGTATCATTGCATAGTGTTATCATTGCATAGTATTATCATTGCATAGTGTTATCATTGCATAGTGTTATCATTGCATAGTGTTATCATTGCATAGTAAATATTATCATTGCATAGTATTATCATTGCATAGTGTTATCATTGCACAGTATTATTATTGCATAGTGTTATCATTGCATAGTGTTATCATTGCATAGTATTATTATTGCACAGTATTATCATTGCATAGTATTATTATTGCATAGTGTTATCATTGCATAGTAAGTATTATCATTGCACAGTATTATTATCATTGCACAGTATTATTATTGCATAGTATTATCATTGCATAGTATTATTATTGCATAGTGTTATCATTGCATAGTGTTATCATTGCATAGTATTATTATTGCCTAGTGTTATCATTGCATAGTAAGTATTATCATTGCATAGTAAGTATTATCATTGCATAGTGTTATCATTGCATAGTAAGTATTATCATTGCATAGTAAGTATTATCATTGCATAGTGTTATCATTGCATAGTGTTATCATTGCACAGTATTATCATTGCATAGTGTTATCATTGCATAGTGTTATCATTGCATAGTGTTATCATTGCACAGTATTATCATTGCATAGTGTTATCATTGCACAGTATTATCATTGCATAGTGTTATCATTGCATAGTATTATCATTGCATAGTGTTATCATTGCATAGTGTTATCATTGCAAAGTATTATCATTGCACAGTATTATCATTGCATAGTGTTATCATTGCATAGTGTTATCATTGCATAGTATTATCAGTGCATAGTGTTATCATTGCATAGTATTATCATTGCATAGTATTATCATTGCATAGTATTATCAGTGCATAGTGTTATCATTGCATAGTGTTATCATTGCACAGTATTATCATTGCATAGTGTTATCATTGCACAGTATTATCATTGCATAGTGTTATCATTGCATAGTATTATCAGTGCATAGTG
The DNA here is from genome assembly GCF_034236695.1 of Oncorhynchus nerka. Lineage (NCBI taxonomy): Eukaryota > Metazoa > Chordata > Actinopteri > Salmoniformes > Salmonidae > Oncorhynchus > Oncorhynchus nerka. Next base: position 5,842 of record NW_027039999.1, read on the forward strand.
TTATCATTGCATAGTATTATCATTGCATAGTATTATCATTGCATAGTATTATCAGTGCATAGTGTTATCATTGCATAGTGTTATCATTGCATAGTGTTATCATTGCACAGTATTATCATTGCACAGTAAGTATTATCATTGCACAGTATTATCATTGCATAGTGTTATCATTGCATAGTATTATCAATGCATAGTGTTATCATTGCATAGTATTATCAGTGCATAGTGTTATCATTGCATAGTGTTATCATTGCATAGTGTTATCATTGCACAGTATTATCATTGCATAGTAAGTATTATCATTGCATAGTAAGTATTATCATTGCATAGTAAGTATTATCATTGCATAGTGTTATCATTGCATAGTGTTATCATTGCATAGTAAGTATTATCATTGCATAGTATTATCATTGCATAGTGTTATCATTGCATAGTGTTATCATTGCATAGTAAGTATTATCATTGCATAGTGTTATCATTGCATAGTAAGTATTATCATTGCATAGTATTATCATTGCATAGTGTTATCATTGCATAGTGTTATCATTGCATAGTGTTATCATTGCATAGTATTATTATTGCATAGTGTTATCATTGCATAGTAAGTATTATCATTGCATAGTAAGTATTATCATTGCATAGTATTATCATTGCATAGTAAGTATTATCATTGCATAGTAAGTATTATCATTGCATAGTAAGTATTATCATTGCATAGTATTATCATTGCATAGTATTATTACATTTACATTTAAGTCATTTAGCAGACGCTCTTATCCAGAGCGACTTACAAATCATTGCATAGTAAGTATTATCATTGCATAGTAAGTATTATCATTGCATAGTAAGTATTATCATTGCATAGTATTATCATTGCATAGTGTTATCATTGCATAGTAAGTATTATCATTGCATAGTATTATCATTGCATAGTATTATCATTGCACAGTATTATCATTGCATAGTAAGTATTATCATTGCATAGTATTATCATTGCATAGTATTATCATTGCATAGTAAGTATTATCATTGCATAGTGTTATCATTGCATAGTAAGTATTATCATTGCATAGTATTATCATTGCATAGTGTTATCATTGCATAGTAAGTATTATCATTGCATAGTATTATCATTGCATAGTATTATCATTGCACAGTATTATCATCGCATAGTAAGTATTATCATTGCATAGTGTTATCATTGCATAGTGTTATCATTGCACAGTATTATCATTGCATAGTGTTATCATTGCATAGTATTATCATTGCATAGTATTATCATTGCATAGTGTTATCATTGCACAGTATTATCATTGCATAGTGTTATCATTGCATAGTATTATCATTGCATAGTATTATCATTGCATAGTGTTATCATTGCATAGTATTATCATTGCACAGTATTATCATTGCACAGTATTATCATTGCATAGTAAGTATTATCATTGCATAGTGTTATCATTGCACAGTATTATCATTGCATAGTATTATCATTGCATAGTATTATCATTGCATAGTGTTATCATTGCATAATCATTGCATAGTGTTATCATTGCATAGTGTTATCATTGCAGTGTTATCATTGCATAGTAAGTATTATCATTGCATAGTGGTATCATTGCATAGTGTTATCAATGCATAGTGTTATCATTGCATAGTATTATCATTGCATAGTATTATCATTGCATAGTATTATTATTGCACAGTATTATCATTGCATAGTGTTATCAATGCATAGTATTATCAGTGCATAGTGTTATCATTGCACAGTATTATCATTGCATAGTGGTATTATTGCACAGTATTATCATTGCATAGTGGTATCATTGCATAGTGGTATTATTGCACAGTATTATCATTGCATAGTGGTATCATTGCATAGTATTATCATTGCATAGTATTATCATTGCATAGTATTATTATTGCACAGTATTAACATTGCATAGTGGTATCATTGCACAGTATTATCATTGCATAGTATTATCATTGCATAGTATTATCATTGCATAGTATTATCATTGCACAGTATTATCATTGCATAGTATTATCATTGCATAGTATTATTATTGCACAGTATTATTATTGCATAGTAAGTATTATCATTGCATAGTGGTATCATTGCACAGTATTATCATTGCATAGTGGTATCATTGCACAGTATTATCATTGCATAGTGGTATCATTGCACAGTATTATCATTGCATAGTGTTATCATTGCATAGTATTATCATTGCATAGTATTATCATTGCATAGTGTTATCATTGCATAGTAAGTATTATCATTGCATAGTGGTATCATTGCACAGTATTATCATTGCATAGTGTTATCATTGCACAGTATTATCATTGCATAGTGTTATCATTGCACAGTATTATCATTGCATAGTGTTATCATTGCATAGTGTTATCATTGCACAGTAAGTATTATCATTGCATAGTGTTATCATTGCACAGTATTATCATTGCATAGTATTATCATTGCATAGTGTTATCATTGCATAGTATTATCATTGCATAGTGTTATCATTGCTCAGTAAGTATTATCATTGCATAGTGTTATCATTGCACAGTATTATCATTGCATAGTATTATCATTGCATAGTGTTATCATTGCATAGTGTTATCATTGCATAGTGTTATCATTGCACAGTATTATCATTGCATAGTATTATCATTGCATAGTGTTATCATTGCATAGTGTTATCATTGCATAGTAAGTATTATCATTGCATAGAGTTATCATTGCATAGTGTTATCATTGCATAGTGGTATCATTGCATAGTATTATCATTGCAGTGTTATCATTGCACAGTATTATCATTGCATAGTGTTATCATTGCATAGTAAGTATTATCATTGCATAGTGTTATCATTGCATAGTATTATCATTGCATAGTGTTATCATTGCACAGTATTATCATTGCATAGTATTATCATTGCATAGTGTTATCATTGCATAGTGGTATCATTGCATAGTGTTATCATTGCATAGTATTATCATTGCATAGTATTATCATTGCAGTGTTATCATTGCACAGTATTATCATTGCATAGTGTTATCATTGCATAGTGTTATCATTGCACAGTATTATCATTGCACAGTGTTATCATTGCATAGTGTTATCATTGCATAGTGGTATCATTGCATAGTGTTATCATTGCATAGTATTATCATTGCATAGTATTATCATTGCATAGTGTTATCATTGCATAGTGTTATCATTGCATAGTAAGTATTATCATTGCATAGAGTTATCATTGCATAGTATTATCATTGCATAGTGTTATCATTGCATAGTATTATCATTGCACAGTATTATCATTGCACAGTGTTATCATTGCATAGTGTTATCATTGCATAGTGGTATCATTGCATAGTGTTATCATTGCATAGTATTATCATTGCATAGTATTATCATTGCATAGTGTTATCATTGCATAGTGGTATCATTGCATAGTGTTATCATTGCATAGTATTATCATTGCATAGTATTATCATTGCATAGTATTATCATTGCACAGTATTATCATTGCACAGTGTTATCATTGCATAGTGTTATCATTGCATAGTATTATTATTGCATAGTGTTATCATTGCATAGTATTATTATTGCATAGTGTTATCATTGCATAGTATTATTATTACATAGTATTATCATTGCATAGTATTATTATTGCATAGTATTATCATTGCATAGTAAGTATTATCATTGCATAGTATTATCATTGCATAGTGTTATCATTGCATAGTAAGTATTATCATTGCATAGTATTATCATTGCATAGTGTTATCATTGCATAGTATTATCATTGCATAGTGTTATCATTGCATAGTGTTATCATTGCATAGTAAGTATTATCATTGCATAGTATTATTATTGCATAGTGTTATCATTGCATAGTAAGTATTATCATTGCATAGTGTTATCATTGCATAGTGTTATCATTGCATAGTATTATTATTGCATAGTGTTATCATTGCATAGTAAGTATTATCATTGCATAGTATTATCATTGCATAGTGTTATCATTACATAGTATTATCATTGCATAGTGTTATCATTGCATAGTGTTGTCATTGCATAGTGTTATCATTGCATAGTATTATCATTGCATAGTATTATCATTACATAGTGTTATCATTGCATAGTGTTATCATTGCATAGTGTTATCATTGCATAGTATTATCATTACACAGTATTATCATTGCAGTGTTATCATTGCATAGTGTTATTATTGCATAGTATTATTATTGCATAGTGTTATCATTGCATAGTATTATTATTGCATAGTGTTATCATTGCATAGTAAGTATTATCATTGCATAGTATTATCATTGCATAGTGTTATCATTGCATAGTAAGTATTATCATTGCATAGTATTATTATTGCATAGTGTTATCATTGCATAGTAAGTATTATCATTGCATAGTATTATCATTGCACAGTATTATCATTGCATAGTGTTATCATTGCAGTGTTATCATTGCATAGTATTATCATTGCATAGTATTATCATTGCACAGTATTATCATTGCATAGTGTTATCATTGCATAGTGTTATCATTGCAGTGTTATCATTGCATAGTATTATTATTGCATAGTGTTATCATTGCATAGTAAGTATTATCATTGCATAGTGTTATCATTGCAGTATTATCATTGCATAGTATTATCATTGCATAGTGTTATCATTGCATAGTATTATCATTGCATAGTATTATCATTGCATAGTATTATCATTGCATAGTAAGTATTATCATTGCATAGTAAGTATTATCATTGCATAGTGTTATCATTGCATAGTGTTATCATTGCATAGTAAGTATTATCATTGCATAGTGTTATCATTGCATAGTATTATCATTGCATAGTATTTTCATTGCAGTGTTGTCATTGCATAGTGTTATCATTGCATAGTATTATCATTGCATAGTGTTATCATTGCATAGTATTATCATTGCATAGTAATTATTATCATTGCATAGTAAGTATTATCATTGCATAGTGTTATCATTGCATAGTGTTATCATTGCATAGTAAGTATTATCATTGCATAGTATTATCATTGCATAGTATTATCATTGCAGTGTTATCATTGCATAGTGTTATCATTGAATAGTGTTATCATTGAATAGTATTATCATTGAATAGTATTATCATTGCATAGTAAATATTATCATTGCAGTGTTATCATTGCATAGTATTATCATTGCATAGTATTATCATGGTATAGTATTATCATTGCATAGTAAGTATTATCATTGCATAGTGTTATCATTGCATAGTGTTATCATTGCAACAAAACATACTAACCTCTCACCATTACCAATAACAGAGGCTACAACAAAACATGCTAACCTCTCACCATTACCAATAACAGAGGCTACAACAAAACATGCTAACCTCTCACCATTACCAATAACAGAGACTACAACAAAACATGCTAACCTCTCACCATTACCAATAACAGAGGCTACAACCAAACATGCTAACCTCTCACCATTACCAATAACAGAGACTACAACAAAACATGCTAACCTCTCACCATTACCAATAACAGAGGCTACAACAAAACATGCTAACCTCTCACCATTACCAACAACAGAGGCTACAACAAAACATACTAACCTCTCACCATTACCAATAACAGAGGCTACAACAAAACATGCTAACCTCTCACCATTACCAATAACAGAGGCTACAACAAAACATGCTAACCTCTCACCATTACCAATAACAGAGGCTACAACAAAACATGCTAACCTCTCACCATTACCAATAACAGAGGCTACAACAAAACATGCTAACCTCTCACCATTACCAATAACAGAGGATACAACAAAACATGCTAACCTCTCACCATTACCAATAACAGAGGCTACAACAAAACATACTAACCTCTCACCATTACCAATAACAGAGGCTACAACAAAACATGCTAACCTCTCACCATTACCAATAACAGAGACTACAACAAAACATGCTAACCTCTCACCATTACCAATAACAGAGGCTACAACAAAACATGCTAACCTCTCACCACTACCAATTACAGAGGCTACAACAAAACATACTAACCTCTCACCATTACCAATAACAGAGACTACAACAAAACATGCTAACCTCTCACCATTACCAATAACAGAGGGGGTCTGACCTTTGTACCTCAGTAACTTTCTCATTCATCACGATTCATTCAATATTATTCATAATCATAGTAGCATCCACATGAATGTAGAAGTGTTCAGAAACATCTTCTATTCTTACTGACAATACTAGTGAAGTGACTCCAAAATGACAGGACATAATTTACCATTCAGTTTCTATTAGGAAAAACATCCAGAACACAACCAAGACAAACTGCAAATGAATTCAACAAGTTAGTAGAATCACAAGCTTGATGTTATCACTGCAGGCATGGAATATGGGACCAAATACTAAACTTTTGACAAAAATAATTTATCCAAAATATTATGACTTTTTCAAATGGGAGAACTAGATACATAAAGTGTTTTCATTTATAAACAGTAAAATAGATATGTATGAAAATACCTTTAAATAAAAGGTGACATTCTGTACTGTCTCCCAATTTGAAACATTCTGTCTCAAATCCAAAATGCTGGATCAAAGCACCACATTTAAAACTGTAAGCTTCACTGTCCAAACACATATGATGTGGATTATGTGTGTCTGGTAAACACATGTGGATCTGGTGAACAGTTATCACTTGTTGACCAACTACAGGAATACTGACCTCAGAGTCTCCAGTTTACAGTGGGGATTCCCCAGTCCAGCAGAGAGCAGATCCACTCCTGAATCCTTCAGGTCATTGTTACTCAGGTCCAGCTCTCTCAGGTGTGAGGGGTTTGACCTCGGAGCTGAGACCAGAGAAGCACAGCCTTCCTCTGTGACTAGACAGCCTGACAGCCTGCAAAGAGTCAAATCATATTAAAATCACACTGCTATTATTTGGTGGTGAAAATAGTGGCAGTATATTTTTTCAACATATGGAACCTTCCATATCTATTCGTAAATTAATGTATCATCATTAAAAATGACAAATGATCAAATCATCACCTGCAGATAGAAACATGTAAAGTACAAATATTATAGTAGACTGACCAGACCAGTTTAAAAAGCAGAATCAGTCAAAAGACAGTCAGTGAGGTATCAGATTTAGATTGTATTGAGTATACAGTCCACACCATATCTATTTAGACAGTGAGGTATCAGATTTAGATTGTATTGAGTAAACAGTCCACACCATATCTATTTAGACAGTGAGGAATCAGATTTAGATTGTATTGAGTAAACAGTCCACACCATATCTATTTAGACAGTGAAGTATCAGATTTAGATTGTACTGAGTATACAGTCCACACCATATCTATTTAGACAGTGAGGTATCAGATTTAGATTGTATTGAGTATACAGTCCACACCATATCTATTTAGACAGTGAGGTATCAGATTTAGATTGTATTGAGTAAACAGTCCACACCATATCTATTTAGACAGTGAAACTGACATTTTAAATGTGACAAAACACTCAAACATGTTGGATTTCAGATCAAATGTTTCATATGAGGAATATATTTATTTGAGGATATTTTAATACATATGTGTTTCACGATTAAAAATGAAAACACTTTATGTTTCCAGTCTCCCCATTAGAAGAAGACATAAGTATTCTGACCAATTTATTTATAGTGTATTAAAGTAGTCAAAAGTTTAGTATTTGGTCGTAAACTCGTTGGTTGCATTTGCAGTTTGTTTTGGTTGTGTTTTTGGTTGTGTTTTGCCCAATAACAGAGGCTACAACAAAACATGCTAACCTCTCACCATTACCAATAACAGAGGCTACAACAAAACATGCTAACCTCTCACCATTACCAATAACAGAGACTACAACAAAACATGCTAACCTCTCACCATTACCAATAACAGAGGATACAACAAAACATACTAACCTCTCACCATTACCAATAACAGAGGCTACAACACAACATACTAACCTCTCACCATTACCAATAACAGAGACTACAACAAAACATGCTAACCTCTCACCATTACCAATAACAGAGGCTACAACAAAACATGTTAACCTCTCACCATTACCAATAACAGAGGCTACAACAAAACATGCTAACCTCTCAACATTACCAATAACAGGGGGGGTCAGCATTTATTCTGATCTTTGTGCCTCAGTAACTTTCTCATTCATCATTATTCTCGATTCATTCATGTTTATTCATAATTTTAGTAGCATCCACATGAATGTAGAAGTGTTCAGAAACATCTTCTATTCTTACTGACAATACAAGTGAAGTGACTCCAAAATGACAGGACATTATTCACCATTCAGTTTCTATTAGGAAAACACCCAACACACAACCAAGACAAACTGCAAATTAATTCAACAAGTTAGTAGAATCACAAGCTTGATGTAATCACTGCAGGCATGGAATATGTGACCCAACACTAAACTCAGCAAAAATGAAACGTTCTCTCACTGTCATTTGCGTTTATTTTCTGCAAACTTAATAAAACTTCATGTGTAAATATTTGTATGAACATAACAACATTCAACAACTGACACATAAACTGAACAAGTTCCGCAGACATGTGACTAGCAGAAATGGAATAATGTGTCCCTGAAAAAGGGGGTCAAAATCAAAAGTAATTCAGTATCTGGTGTGGCACCAGCTGCATTATGTACTGCCATGCATCTCCTCCTCATGGACTGGACCAGATTTGCCAGTTCTTGCTGTGAGATGTTACCCCACTCTTCCACCAAGGCACCTGCAAGTTCCCGGACATGTTTTGGGGGAATGGCCCTCACCCTCCGATCCAACAGGTCCCAGATCTGCTCAATGGGATTGATAACCTGGCTCTTCGCTGGCCATGGCAGAACACTGCCATTCCTGTCTTGCAGGAAATCACGCACAGGACAAGCAGTATGGCTGGTGGCATTGTCATGAAGGAGGGTCATGTCAGGATGAGCCTGCAGGAAGGGTACCACATGAGGGAGGAAGATGTCTTCCCTGTAACGCACAGCGTTGAGATCGCCTGCAATGACAACAAGCTCAGTCCGATGATACTGACACACCGCCCCAGACCATGACGGACCCTCCACCTCCAAATCGATCCCGCTCCAGAGTACAGGCCTCTGTGTAACGCTCATTCCTTCGACGATAAACGCAAATCGACCATCACCCCTGGTGAGACAAAACCACGACTCGTCAGTGAAGAGCACTTTTGCCAGTCCTGTCTGGTCCAGTGACAGTGGGTTTGTGCCCATAGGCGACGTTGTTGCCAGTGATGTCTGGGGAGGACCTGCTTCACAACAGGTGTACTAGCCCTCAGTCCAGCCTTTCTCAGCCTATTACGGACAATCTGAGCACTGATGGAGGGATTGTGTGTTCCGGTGTAACTTGGGCAGTTGTTGTTGCCATCCTGCACCTGTCCCGCAGGTGTGATGTTCGGATGTACCGATCCTGCGCAGGTGTTGTTACACGTGTTCTGCCACTGCGAGGACGATCAGCTGTCCATCCTGTCTCCCTTTAGCGCTGTCTTAGGTGTCTCACAGTACAGACATCACAATTTATTTCCATGGCCACATCTGCAATCCTCATGCCTCCTTGCTGCATGCCTAAGGCACGTTCATGCAACTGAGCAGGGACCCTGGGCATCTTTCTTTTGGTGTTTTTCAGAGTCAGTAGAAAGACCTCTTTAGTGTCCTAAGTGTTTATAACTGTGACCTTAATTGCCTACTGTCTGTAAGCTGTTAGTGTCTAAACGACCGCCCCACAGGTGCATGTTCATTAATTGTTTATGGTTCATTGAACAAGCACGGGAAACAGTGCTTAAACCCTTTACAATAAAGATCTGTGAAGTTATTTGCATTTTTACAAATTATCTTTTAAAGACAGGGTCCTGAAAAAAGGGATGTTTCTTTTTTGATGACTTTAGATACATAAAGTGCTTTCATATCTAAACTGTAAAATATACAGTCGTGGCAAAACGTTTTGAGAATGACACAAATATTAATATCCACAAAGTCTGATGCTTCAGTTTGTATGATGGCAATTTGCGTATACTCTAGAATGTTATGAAGAGTGATCAGATGAACTGCAATTAATTACAAAGTCCCTCTTTGCCATGCTAATGAATTGAATCCCCCCAAAAACATTTCCACTGCATTTCAGCCCTGCCACAAAAGGACCAGCTGACATCATGTCAGTGATTCTCTTGCTAACACAGGTGTGAGTGTTGACAAGGACAAGGCTGGAGATCACTCTGTCATGCTGATTAGGTTCGAATTATAGACTGGAAGCTTCAAAGGAGGGTGGTGCTTGGAATCATTGTTCTTCCTCTGTCAAACATGGTTACCTGCAAGGAAACTTGTGTCGTCATCATTGCTTTGCACAAAAAAGGCCTTCACAGGCAAGGATATTGCTGCCAGTAAGATTGCACCTAAATCAACCATTTACCGGATCATCAAGAACTTCAAGGAGAGCGGTTCAATTGTTGTGAAGAATGCTTCAGGGTGCCCAAGAAAGTCCAGCAAACACCAGGACCGTCTCCTAAAGTTGATTCAGCTGCGGGATCGGGGCACCACCAGTACAGAGCTTGCTCAGGAATGGCAGCAGGCGGGTGTGAGTGCATCTGCATGCACAGTGAGGTGAAGACTTTTGGAGGATGGCCTGGTGTCAAGAAGGGCAGCAAAGAAGCAACTTCTCTCCAGGAACAACATCAGGGACAGACTGATATTCTCCAAAAGGTACAGGGATTGGACTGCTGAGGACTGGGGTAAAGTCATTTTCTCTGATGAATCCCCTTTCCGATTGTTTGGGGCATCCGGAAAAAGGCTTGTCCGGAGAAGACAAGTTGAGCGCTACCATCAGTCTGTGTCATGCCAACAGTAAAGCATCCTGAGACCATTCATGTGTGGGGTTGCTTCTCAGCCAAGGGAGTGGGATCACTCACAATTTTGCCTAAGAACACAGCCATGAATAAAGAATGGTACCAACACATCCTCCAAGAGCAACTTCTTCCAACCATCCAGGAACAGTTTGGTGACGAACAATACCATTTCCAGCATGATGGAGCAAGTTGTCATAAGGCAAAAGTGAAAACTAAGTGGCTCAGGGAACAAAACATCAATATTTTGGGTCCATGGCCAGGAAACTCCCCAGACCTTAATCCCATTGAGAACTTGTGGTCAATCCTCAAGAGGCGGGTGGACAAACAAAAACCCACAAATTCTGACAAACTCCATGCATTGATTATGCAAGAATGGGCTGTCATCAGTCAGGATGTGGCCCAGAAGGTAATTGACAGCATGCCAGGGCAGAGTGCAGAGGTCTTGAAAAATCAAATCAAATCAAATCAAATTTATTTATATAGCCCTTCGTACATCAGCTGATATCTCAAAGTGCTGTACAGAAACCCAGCCTAAAACCCCAAACAGCAAACAATGCAGGTGTAAAAGCACGGTGGCTAGGAAAAACTCCCTAGAAAGGCCAAAACCTAGGAAGAAACCTAGAGAGGAACCAGGCTATGTGGGGTGGCCAGTCCTCTTCTGGCTGTGCCGGGTAGAGATTATAACAGAACATGACCAAGATGTTCAAATGTTCATAAATGACCAGCATGGTCGAATAATAATAAGGCAGAACAGTTGAAACTGGAGCAGCAGCACAGTCAGGTGGACTGGGGACAGCAAGGAGTCATCATGTCAGGTAGTCCTGGGGCACGGTCCTAGGGCTCAGGTCCTCCGAGAGAGAGAGAAAGAAAGAGAGAATTAGAGAGAGCATATGTGGGGTGGCCAGTCCTCTTCTGGCTGTGCCGGTGGAGATTATAACAGAACGTGGCCAAGATGTTCAAATGTTCATAAATGACCAGCATGGTTGAATAATAGTAAGGCAGAACAGTTGAAACTGGAGCAGCAGCATGGCCAGGTGGACTGGGGACAGCAAGGAGTCATCATGTCAGGTAGTCCTGGGACATGGTCCTAGGGCCCAGGCCAGTTGAAACTGGAGCAGCAGCATGGCCAGGTGGACTGGGGACAGCAAGGAGTCATCATGTCAGGTAGTCCTGGGGCATGGTCCTAGGGCTCAGGTCCTCCGAGAGAGAGAAAGAAAGAGAGAAGGAGAGAATTAGAGAACGCACACTTAGATTCACACAGGACACCGAATAGGACAGGAGAAGTACTCCAGATATAACAAACTGACCCTAGCCCCCCGACACATAAACTAATGCAGCATAAATACTGGAGGCTGAGACAGGAGGGTCAGGAGACACTGTGGCCCCATCCGAGGACACCCCGGACAGGGCCAAACAGGAAGGATATAACCCCACCCACTTTGCCAAAGCACAGCCCCCACACCACTAGAGGATATCTTCAACCACCAACTTACCATCCTGAGACAAGGCCGAGTATAGCCCACAAAGATCTCCGCCACGGCACAACCCAAGGGGCGCCAGCCCAGACAGGCCGACCACAACAGTGAATCAACCCACCCAGGTGACGCACCCCCAGGGACGGCATGAGAGAGCCCCAGTAAGCCAGTGACTCAGCCCCGTAACAGGGTAGAGGCAGAGAATCCCAGTGGAAAGAGGGGAATCGGCCAGGCAGAGACAGCAAGGGCGGTTCGTTGCTCCAGAGCCTTTCCGTTCACCTTCCCACTCCTGGGCCAGACTACACTCAATCATATGACCCACTGAAGAGATGAGTCTTCAGTAAAGACTTAAAGGTTGAGACCGAGTTTGCGTCTCTGACATGGGTAGGCAGACCGTTCCATAAAAATGGAGCTCTATAGGAGAAAGCCCTGCCTCCAGCTGTTTGCTTAGAAATTCTAGGGACAATTAGGAGGCCTGCGTCTTGTGACCGTAGCGTACGTGTAGGTATGTACGGCAGGACCAAATCAGAGAGATAGGTAGGAGCAAGCCCATGTAATGCTTTGTAGGTTAGCAGTAAAACCTTGAAATCAGCCCTTGCTTTGACAGGAAGCCAGTGTAGAGAGGCTAGCACTGGAGTAATATGATCAAATTTTTGGTTCTAGTCAGGATTCTAGCAGCCGTATTCAGCACTAACTGAAGTTTATTTAGTGCTTTATCCGGGTAGCCGGAAAATAGAGCATTGCAGTAGTCTAACCTAGAAGTGACAAAAGCATGGATTAATTTTTCTGCATCATTTTTGGACAGAAAGTTTCTGATTTTTGCAATGTTACGTAGATGGAAAAAAGCTGTCCTCGAAATGGTCTTGATATGTTCTTCAAAAGAGAGATCAGGGTCCAGAGTAACGCCGAGGTCCTTCACAGTTTTATTTGAGACGACTGTACAACCATTAAGATTAATTGTCAGATTCAACAGAAGATCTCTTTGTTTCTTGGGACCTAGAACAAGCATCTCTGTTTTGTCCGAGTTTAATAGTAGAAAGTTTGCAGCCATCCACTTCCTTATGTCTGAAACACATGCTTCTAGCGAGGGCAATTTTGGGGCTTCACCATGTTTCATTGAAATGTACAGCTGTGTGTCATCCGCATAGCAGTGAAAGTTTACATTATGTTTTCGAATAACATCCCCAAGAGGTAAAATATATAGTGAAAACAATAGTGGTCCTAAAACAGAACCTTGAGGAACACCGAAATTTACAGTTGATTTGTCAGAGGACAAACCATTCACAGAGACAAACTGATATCTTTCTGACAGATAAGATCTAAACCAGGCCAGAACATGTCCGTGTAGACCAATTTGGGTTTCCAATCTCTCCAAAAGAATGTGGTGATCGATGGTATCAAAAGCAGCACTAAGGTCTAGGAGCACGAGGACAGATGCAGAGCCTCGGTCCGTTGCCATTAAAATGTCATTTACCACCTTCACAAGTGCCGTCTCAGTGCTATGATGGGGTCTAAAACCAGACTGAAGCATTTCGTATACATTGTTTGTCTTCAGGAAGGCAGTGAGTTGCTGCGCAACAGCCTTCTCTAAAATTTTTGAGAGGAATGGAAGATTCGATATAGGCCGATAGTTTTTATATTTTCTGGGTCAAGGTTTGGCTTTTTCAAGAGAGGCTTTATTACTGCCACTTTTAGTGAGTTTGGTACACATCCAGTGGATAGAGAGCCGTTTATTATGTTCAACATAGGAGGGCCAAGCACAGGAAGCAGCTCTTTCAGTAGTTTAGTTGGAATAGGGTCCAGTATGCAGCTTGAAGGTTTAGAGGCCATGATTATTTTCATCATTGTGTCAAGAGATATAGTACTAAAAGACTTGAGCGTCTCTCTTGATCCTAGGTCCTGGCAGAGTTGTGCAGACTCAGGACAACTGAGGTTTGGAGGAATACGCAGGTTTAAAGAGGAGTCCGTAATTTGCTTTCTAATAATCATAATCTTTTCCTCAAAGAAGTTCATGAATTTATCACTGCTAAAGTGAAAGTCATCCTCTCTTGGGGAATGCTGCTTTTAGTTAGCTTTGCGACAGTATCAAAAAGGAATTTCGGATTGTTCTTATTTTCCTCAATTAAGTTAGAAAAATAGGATGATCGAGCAGCAGTAAGGGCTCTTCGGTACTGCACGGTACCGTCCTTCCAAGCTAGTCGGAAGACTTCCAGTTTGGTGTGGCGCCATTTCCGTTCCAATTTTCTGGAAGCTTGCTTCAGAGCTCGGGTATTTTCTGTGTACCAGGGAGCTAGTTTCTTATGAGACATTTTTTTAGTTTTTAGGGGTGCAACTGCATCTAGGGTATTGCGCAAGGTTAAATTGAGATACTCAGTTAGGTGGTTAACGGATTTTTGTCCTCTGGCGTCCTTGGGTAGGCAGAGGGAGTCTGGAAGGGCATCAAGGAATCTTTGTGTTGTCTGTGAATTTATAGCACGACTTTTGATGTTCCTTGGTTGGGGTCTGAGCAGATTATTTGTTGCAATTGCAAACGTAATAAAATGGTGGTCCGATAGTCCAGGATTATGAGGAAAAACATTAAGATCCACAACATTTATTCCATGGGACAAAACTAGGTCCAGCGTATGACTGTGACAGTGAGTGGGTCCAGAGACATGTTGGACAAAACCCACTGAGTCGATGATGGCTCCGAAAGCCTTTTGGAGTGGGTCTGTGGACTTTTCCATGTGAATATTAAAGTCACCAAAGATTAGAATATTATCTGCAATGACTACAAGGGTCAACACTGCAAATATTGACTCTTTGCTTCAACTTCATGTAATTGTCAATAAAAGCCTTTGACACTTATGAATTGCTTGTAATTATACTTCAGTATTCCATAGTAACATCTGACAAAAATATGTAAAGACACAGAAGCAGCAAACTTTTTTGAAATTACTATTTGTGTCATTCTCAAAACTTTTGGCCACAACTGTATATGTATGAATTCCCTCAAATAAAAGGTGACATTCTGTACTGTCTCCTAATATGAAACATTGTATCTCAAATCCAAAATGCTGAAGCAAAGCACCACATTTAAAACTGTAGGCTTCACTGTCCAAACACATATGGTGTGGACTATGTGTGTCTGGTAATACTGACCTCAGAGTCTCCAGTTTACAGTGGGGATTCCCCAGTCCAGCAGAGAGCAGCTTCACTCCTGAATGCTTCAGGTCATTGTTACTCAGGTCCAGCTCTCTCAGGTGTGAGGGGTTTGACCTCAGAGCTGAGACCAGAGAAGCACAGCCTTCCTCTGTGACTAGACAGCCTGACAGCCTGCAAAGAGTCAAATCATATTAAAACCACACTGATATTCTTTGGTGGGGAACAGAGTGGCAGTAAATGTTTTAACATATTCAGATATATCAGTGTCCTGAAACCTGCCATACATATTCATATATTGAATGTATCATTATTAGAAATGACAAATTATCCACACCATATCTATTTAGACAGTGAGGAATCAGATTTAGATAGTATTGAGTATACAGTCCACACCATATCTATTTAGACAGTGAGGTATCAGATTCAGATTGTATTGAGTATACAGTCCACACCATATCTATTTAGACAGTGAGGTATCAGATTTAGATTGTATTGAGTATACAGTCCACACCATATCTATTTAGACAGTGAGGAATCAGATTTAGATTGTATTGAGTATACAGTCCACACCATATCTATTTTGACAGTGAAGTTAACATTTTAAATGTGGCTCTATTCTCCAACATTTTGGATTTCAGATTAAATGTTTCATGTGAGGTGACAGTATATGTCACGTTCTGACCTTTATATCCTTTGCTTTGTATTTATTTAGTATGGTCAGGGCGTGAGGTGGGTGGGCAGTCTATGTTTGTTTTTCTATGTTTAGGGTATTTCTATGTTTCGGCCTAGTATGGTTCTCAATCAGAGGCAGGTGTCATTAGTTGTCTCTGATTGAGAATCATACTTAGGTAGCCTGGATTTCACTGTGTGTTTGTGGGTGATTGTTCCTGTCTCTGTGTTTTGCACCAGATAGGGCTGTTTTTGGTTTTCCACGTTTATTGTTTTGTAGTGTTCATGTTTATCTGTTTTTATTAAACATGAGTCAATATAACCACGCTGCGTATTGGTCCTCCTCTACTTCACCAGAGGAAAACCCTGACAGTAATGTCACATTTTATTTGAGGATAATTGAATACATATCTGATTCAACCTTTAGAAAAATAAAAGCACTTTATGTATCTAGTCCCCCTATTTGAAGAAGTCATAAGTATTCTGACCAATTCACTCAAAGTATTAAAGTAGTCAACAGCCTACATGAACAATAACAGAGGCTACAACAAAACATGCTAACCTCTCACCATTACCAATAACAGAGACTACAACAAAACATGCTAACCTCTCACCATTACCAATAACAGAGGCTACAACAAAACATGCTAACCTCTCACCATTACCAATAACAGAGGCTACAACAAAACATGCTAACCTCTCACCATTACCAATAACAGAGGCTACAACAAAACATGCTAACCTCTCACCATTACCAATAACAGAGGGGGTCTGATCTTTGTGCCTCTGTAACTTTCTCATTCATCATCATTCACGATTCATTCATGATTATTCATAATCATAGTAGCATCCACATGAATGTAGAAGTGTTCAGAAACATCTTCTATTCTTACTGACAATACAAGTGAAGTGACTCCAAAATGACAGGACATTATTCACCATTCAGTTTCTATTAGGAAAACATCTAAAACACAACCAAGACAAACTGCAAATTAATTCAACAAGTTAGTAGAATCACAAGCTTGATGTAATCACTGCAGGCTTGGAACATGGGACCAAATACTAAACTTATGACTAAAATAATTTATCCAAAATAACTAAGACTTTTTCAAATGGGAGAACTAGATACATAAAGTGTTTCATTTCTAAATAGTAAAATATATATATGTATGAGTACCTTTAAATAGAAGGTGACATTCTGTACTGTCACCTAATATGAAACATTCTCAAATCCAACATGCTGGAGCACCAAATGGGCGGCAGGGTGGTTAGAGCGTTGGACTAGTAACCGGAAGGTTGCAAACACAACAAACACAAATGTTAAACTGTAAGCTTCACTGTCCAAACACATGTGGATCTGGTTAACAGTTATCACTTGTTGACCAACTACAGGAATACTGACCTCAGAGTCTCCAGATTACAGTGGGGATTCCCCAGTCCAGCAGAGAGCAGCTTCACTCCTGAATCCTTCAGGTCGTTGTTACTCAGATCCAGCTCTCTCAGGTGTGAGGGGTTTGACTCCAGAGCTGGGACCAGAGAAGCACAGCCTTCCTCTGTGACTCCACAGCCTGACAGCCTGACAAAGAGTCAAATCATATTAAAATCACACTGCTATTCTTTGGTGGTGAAAATAGTGGCAGTATATTTTTTCAACATATGGAACCTTCCATATCTATTCGTAAATTAATGTATCATCATTAAAAATGACAAATGATCAAAGTATTGCCTGCAGATAGAAACATGTATAGTACAAATATTATAGTAGACTGACCAGACCAGTTTAAAAAGCAGTAGCAGTCAAAAGACAGACAGTGAGGTATCAGATTTAGATTGTATTGAGTAAACAGTCCACACCATATCTATTTAGACAGTGAGGTATCAGATTTAGATTGTATTGAGTAAACAGTCCACACCATATCTATTTAGACAGTGAGGTATCAGATTTAGATTTTATTGAGTAAACAGTCCACACCATATCTATTTAGACAGTGAAGCTAACATTTTAAATGTGGCTCTATACTCCAACATTTTGGATTTCAGATCAAATGTTTCATATGAGGTGACAGTATATAATGTCACCTTTTATTTGAGGATATTTTAATACATTTCTGTTTCACGTTTTGAAATGAAAACACTTTATGTTTCCAGTCTCCCCATTAGAAGAAGACATAAGTAATCTGACAAATTTACTTATAGTGTATTAAAGTAGTCTAAAGATTAGTATTTGGTCGTTTTTTGGGTTGTGTTTTGCCCAATAATAAAATGGTGGATGATGAGTGGAGTAACTTTTCTGTCTAAGAGAGTAGATAACATGTTTCTAAACAATAATACATTAATCCTGATGATGTCATGATTAAGAAAAATCATGAAAGAATCATGAATAATAATGAGTGAGAAAGTTACAGAGGCTACAACAAAGCATGCTAACCTCTCACCATTACCAATAACAGAGGCTACAACAAAACATACTAACCTCTCACCATTACCAATAACAGAGGCTACAACAAAACATGCTAACCTCTCACCATTACCAATAACAGAGGCTACAACAAAACATGCTAATATTCATTCCTGATTATTCATCATCATGGTAGCATCCACATGAATGTAGAAGTGTTCAGAAACATCTTCTATTCTTACTGACAATACAAGTGAAGTGACTCCAAAATGACAGGACATTATTCACCATTCAGTTTCTATCAGGAAAAACATCCAAAACACAACCAAGACAAACTGCAAATTAATTCAACAAGTTAGTAGAATCACAAGCTTGATGTAATCACTGCAGGCATGGAATATGTGACCAAATACTAAACTTTTGACTAAATTAATTTGACCAAATAATTAAGACTTCTTCAAATGGGAGAACTAAACTCAGCATAAAAAGAAACGTCCTCTCACTGTCAACTGCGTTTATTTTCAGCAAACTTAATTAACATGTGTAAATATTTGTATGAACATAACATTCAACAACTGACACATAAATTGAACAAGTTCCACAGACATGTGACTAACAGAAATGGAATAATGTGTCCCTGAACAAAGGGGGGGGTCAAAATCAAAAGTAACAGTCAGTATCTGGTGTGGCCACCAGCTGCATTAAGTACTGCAGTGCATCTGAGAGATGTTACTCCACTCTTCAACCAAGGCACCTGCAAGTTCCCGGACATTTTGGGGGGAATGGCCCTCGTCCTCACCCTCTGATCCAACAGGTCCCAGATGTGCTCAATGGGATTGATAACCGGGCTCTTCGCTGGCCATGGCAGAACACTGACATTCCTGTCTTGCAGGAAATCACGCTTCCTTTTTTTTTTTTGCTTCCTGCAACACTAACTCTAAAAAGTTCTGGGACACTGTAAAGTCCATGGAGAATAAGAACACCTCCTCCCAGCTGCCCACTGCACTGAAGATAGGAAACATTGTCACCACTGATAAATCCACCATAATTGAGAATTTCAATAAGCATTTTTCTACGGCTGGCCATGCTTTCCACCTGGCAACTCCTACCCCGGTCAACAGCACTGCACCCCCAACAGCAACTCGCCCAAGCCTTCCCCATTTCTCCTTCTCCCAAATCCATTCAGCTGAAGTTCTGAAAGAGCTGAAAAATCTGGACCCCTACAAATCAGCCGGGCTAGACAATCTGGACCCTTTCTTTCTAAAATTATCTGCCGAAATTGTTGCCACCCCTATTACTAGCCTGTTCAACCTCTCTTTCGTGTCATCTGAGATTCCCAAAGATTGGAAAGCAGCTGCGGTCATCCCCCTCTTCAAAGGGGGGAACACTCTTGACCCAAACTGCTACAGACCTATATCTATCCTACCATGCCTTTCTAAGGTCTTGAAAGCCAAGTCAACAAACAGATTACCGACCATTTCGAATCTCACCATACCTTCTCTGCTATGCAATCTGGTTTCAGAGCTGGTCATGGGTGCACCTCAGCCACGCTCAAGGTCCTAAACGATATCTTAACCGCCATCGATAAGAAACATTACTGTGCAGCCGTATTCATTGATCTGGCCAAGGCTTTCGACTCTGTCAACCACCACATCCTCATCGGCAGACTCGACAGCCTTGGTTTCTCAAATGATTGCCTCGCCTGGTTCACCAACTACTTCTCTGATAGAGTTCAGTGTGTCAAATCGGAGGGTCTGCTGTCCGGACCTCTGGCAGTCTCTATGGGGGTGCCACAGGGTTCAATTCTTGGACCGACTCTCTTCTCTGTATACATCAATGAGGTCGCTCTTGCTGCTGGTGAGTCTCTGATCCACCTCTACGCAGACGACACCATTCTGTATACTTCCGGCCCTTCTTTGGACACTGTGTTAACAACCCTCCAGGCAAGCTTCAATGCCATACAACTCTCCTTCCGTGGCCTCAATTGCTCTTAAATACAAGTAAAACTAAATGCATGCTCTTCAACCGATCGCTACCTGCACCTACCCGCCTGTCCAACATCACTACTCTGGACGGCTCTGACTTAGAATACGTGGACAACTACAAATACTTAGGTGTCTGGTTAGACTGTAAACTCTCCTTCCAGACCCATATCAAACATCTCCAATCCAAAGTTAAATCTAGAATTGGCTTCCTATTTCGCAACAAAGCATCCTTCACTCATGCTGCCAAACATACCCTTGTAAAATTGACCATCCTACCAATCCTCGACTTTGGCGATGTCATTTACAAAATAGCCTCCAATACCCTACTCAACAAATTGGATGCAGTCTATCACAGTGCAATCCGTTTTGTCACCAAAGCCCCATATACTACCCACCATTGCGACCTGTACGCTCTCGTTGGCTGGCCCTAAGCTTCATACTCGTCGCCAAACCCACTGGCTCCATGTCATCTACAAGACCCTGCTAGGTAAAGTCCCCCTTATCTCAGCTCGCTGGTCACCATAGCATCTCCCACCTGTAGCACACGCTCCAGCAGGTATATCTCTCTAGTCACCCCCAAAACCAATTCTTTCTTTGGCCGCCTCTCCTTCCAGTTCTCTGCTGCCAATGACTGGAGCAGAACTACAAAAATCTCTTAAATTGGAAACACTTATCTCCCTCACTAGCTTTAAGCACCAACTGTCAGAGCATCTTACAGATTACTGCACCTGTACATAGCCCACCTATAATTTAGCCCAAACAACTACCTCTTTCCCAACTGTATTTAATTAATTTATTTATTTTGCTCCTTTGCACCCCATTATTTTTATTTCTACTTTGCACATTCTTCCATTGCAAAACTACCATTCCAGTGTTTTACTTGCTATATTGTATTTACTTTGCCACCATGGCCTTTTTTGCCTTTACCTCCCTTCTCACCTAATTTGCTCACATTGTATATAGACTTGTTTTTTTTACTGTATGTTTGTTTTACTCCATGTGTAACTCTGTGTCGTTGTATGTGTCGAACTGCTTTGCTTTATCTTGGCCAGGTCGCAATTGTAAATGAGAACTTGTTCTCAACTTGCTTACCTGGTTAAATAAAGGTGAAATAAAATAAATAAAAAACGCACAAAACAAGCAGTATGGCTGGTGGCATTATCATGCTGGATGGTCATGTCAGGATGAGCCTGCAGGAAGGGTACCACATGAGGGAGGAAGATGTCTTCCCTGTAACGCACAGCTTTGAGATTGCCTGCAATGACAACAAACTCAGTCAAATGATGCTGTGAGACACCTCCCCAGACCAAGACGGACCCTCCACCTCCAAATCGATCCCACTCCAGAGTACAGGCCTCGGTGTAACGCTCATTCGTTCGACGATAAATGCGAATACGACCATCACCAAAAGCCAAAACCGCGATTCGTCAGTGAAGAGCACTTTTTGCCAGTCCTGTCTGGTCCAGCGACAGTGGGTTTGTGCCTATAGGCGACGGTGTTGCCAGTGATTTCTGGGGAGGACCTGCCTTACAACAGGTGTACAAGCCCTCAGTCCAGCCAGATGTTTCTCAGCCTATTACGGACCATCTGAGCACTGGAGGAGGGATTGTGCGTTCCGGTGTAACTCGGGCAGTTGTTGTTGCCATCCTGTACCTGTACCGCAGGTGTGATGTTCGGATGTACCGATCCTGCGCAGGTGTTGTTACACATGGTCTGCCACTGCGAGGACGATCAGCTGTCCATCCTGTCTCCCTGTAGCGCTGTCTTAGGCGTCTCACAGTACAGATATCACAATTTATTTCCATGGCCACATCTGCAATCCTCATGCCTCCTTGCTGCATGCCTAAGGCACGTTCATGCAACTGAGCAGGGACCCTGGGCATCTTTCTTTTGGTGTTTTTCAGAGTCAGTAGAAAGGCCTCTTTAGTGTCCTAAGTTTTCATAACTGTGATCTTCATTGCCTACCGTCTGTAAGCTGTAAATGTCTAAACGACCGTCCCATAGGTGCATGTTCATTAATTGTTTATGGTTCATTGAACAAGCATGGGAAACAGTGCTTAAACCCTTTTCAAAAAAGATCTGTGAAGTTATTTGGATTTTTACAAATTATCTTTGAAAGACAGGGTCCTGAAAAAGGGATGTTTCTTTTTTTGATGAGTTTAGATACATAAAGTGCTTTCATATCTAAACGGTAAAATATACAGTCTGCTGCCTCAGGACAAGGCTGGAGATCACTCTGTCATGCTGATTGAGTTCGAATAACAGACTGGAAGCTTCAAAAGGAGGGTGGTGGTTGGAATCATTGTTCTTCCTCTGTCAAACATGGTTACCTGCAAGGAAACTTGTGTCGTCAACATTGCTTTGCACAAAAAGGGCTTCACAGGCAAGGATATTGCTGCCAGTAAGATTGCACCTAAATCAACCATTTATCAGATCATCAAGAACTTCAAGGAGAGCAGTTCAATTGTTGTGAAGAAGGCTTCAGGGTGCCCAAGAAAGTCCAGCAAACACCAGGACCGTCTCCTAAAGTTGATTCAGCTGCGGGATCGGGGCACCACCAGTACAGAGCTTGCTCAGGAATGTCAGCAGGCAGGTGTGAGTGCATCTACACGCACAGTGAGGCAAAGACTTTTGGAGGATGGCCTGGTGTCAAGAAGGGCAGCAAAGAAGCAACTTCTCTCCAGGAACAACATCAGGGACAGACTGATATTCTGCAAAAGGTACAGCGATTGGACTGCTGAGGACTGGGGTAAAGTCATTTTCTCTGATGAATCCCCTTTCCGATTGATTGGGGCATCCGGAAAAAGGCTTGTCCGGAGAAGACAAGGTGAGCGCTACCATCAGTCTGTGTCATCCAACAGTAAAGCATCCTGAGACCATTCATGTGTGGGGTTGCTTCTCAGCCAAGGGAGTGGGATCACTCACAATTTTGCCTCAGAACACAGCCATGAATAAAGAATGGTACCAACACATCCTCCAAGAGTAACTTCTCCCAACCATCCAGGAACAGTTTGGTGACGAACAATGCCGTTTCCAGCATGATGGAGCACCTTGCCATAAGGCAAAAGTGATAACTAAGTGGCCTGGGGAACAAAACATTGATATTTTGGGTCCATGGCCAGGAAACTCCCCAGACCTTAATCCCATTGAGAACTTGTGGTCAACCCTCAAGAGGCGGGTGGATATACAAAAACCCACACATTCTGACAAACTCAAGCATTGATTATGTAAGAATGGGCTGCCATCAGTCAGGATGTGGCCCAGAAGTTAATTGACAGCATGCCAGGGCGGATTGCAGAGGTCTTGAGAAAGAAGGGTCAACACAGCAAATATTGACTCTTTGCATCAACT
The DNA here is from genome assembly GCF_034236695.1 of Oncorhynchus nerka. Classification (NCBI taxonomy): domain Eukaryota; kingdom Metazoa; phylum Chordata; class Actinopteri; order Salmoniformes; family Salmonidae; genus Oncorhynchus; species Oncorhynchus nerka. The sequence goes on from NW_027039999.1 coordinate 29,792, forward strand.
TCATGTAATTGTCAATAAAAGCCTTTGACACGTATGAAATGCTTGTAATTATACTTCAGTATTCCATAGTAACATCTGACAAAAATATCTAGACACTGAAGCAGCAAACCTTGTGGAAATTACTATTTGTGTCATTCTCAAAACTTTTGGCCACGACTGTATATGGATGAATACCTTTAAATAAAAGGTGACATTCTGTACTGTCTCCTAATATGAAACATTCTATCTCAAATCCAAAATGCTGGAGCATAACACCAAATTTAAAACTGTAAGCTTCACTGTCCAAACACATATGGTGTGGACTATGTGTGTCTGGTAAACACATGTGGATCTGGTGAACAGTTATCACTTGTTGACCAACTACAGGAATACTGACCTCAGAGTCTCCAGTTTACAGTGGGGATTCCCCAGTCCAGCAGAGAGCAGCTTCACTCCTGAATCATTCAGGTCATTGAAACTCAGATCCAGCTCTCTCAGATGTGAGGGGTTTGAACTGAGAACTGAGGCCAACACTTTACAGGATGTGTCTGTGAGTTTACAGACAGTGAGTCTGAAACACAGAAGACATACAATGACAGACAGGTTGTATTCAAATGTTACGCTTAGCTTTCCCTGCTTACACTGTAACCTGTGCACAAATAATGTGTTGGGGTTGACCAGACAGCCTGCACCATTACCAATAACAGAGGTTACAACAAAACATGCTAACCTCTCACCATTACCAATAACAGAGGCTACAACAAAACATGCTAACCTCTCACCATTACCAATAACAGAGACTACAACAAAACATGCTAACCTCTCACCATTACCAATAACAGAGGCTACAACAAAACATGCTCACCTCTCACCATTACCAATAACAGAGGCTACAACAAAACATACTAACCTCTCACCATTACCAATAACAGAGGCTACAACAAAACATGCTAACCTCTCATCATTACCAATAACAGAGGCTACAACAAAACATGCTAACCTCTCACCATTACCAATAACAGAGGCTACAACAAAACATGCTAACCTCTCACCATTACCAATAACAGAGGCTACAACAAAACATGCTAATCTCTCACCATTACCAATAACAGAGGCTACAACAAAACATGCTAACCTCTCATCATTACCAATAACAGAGGCTACAACAAAACATGCTAACCTCTCACCATTACCAATAACAGAGGCTACAACAAAACATACTGACCTCTCACCATTACCAATAACAGAGGATACAACAAAACATGCTAACCTCTCACCATTACCAATAACAGAGGCTACAACAAAACATGCTAACCTCTCACCATCAACCTCAAATAAAAGGTGACATTCTGTACTGTCTCCTAATATGAAACATTGTATCTCAAATCCAAAATGCTGGAGCACCACATTTAAAACTATAGGCTTCACTGTCCAAACACATATGGTGTGGACTATGTGTGTCTGGTAAACACATGTGGATCTGGTGAACAGTTATCACTTGTTGACCAACTACAGGAATACTGACCTCAGAGTCTCCAGTTTACAGTGGGGATTCCCCAGTACAGCAGAGAGCAGCTTCACTCCTGAATCATTCAGGTCATTGAAACTCAGATCCAGCTCTCTCAGGTGTGAGGGGTTTGAACTGAGAACTGAGGCCAACAATTCACAGGATGTGTCTGTGAGTTTACAGCCAGTGAGTCTGAAAACACAGAAGACATACAATGACAGACAGGATGTATTAAAATATTACGCTTAGCTTTCCCTGCTTACACTGTAACCTGTGCACAAATAATGTGTTGGGGTTGACCAGACAGCATGACAGCCTGCACCATTACCAATAACAGAGGTTACAACAAAACATGCTAACCTCTCACCATTACCAATAACAGAGGCTACAACAAAACATGCTAACCTCTCACCATTACCAATAACAGAGACTACAACAAAACATGCTAACCTCTCACCATTACCAATAACAGAGACTACAACAAAACATGCTAACCTCTCACCATTACCAATAACAGAGGCTACAACAAAACATGCTAACCTCTCACCATTACCAACAACAGAGGCAACAACAAAACATGCTAACCTCTCACCATTACCAATATCAGAGTGGGTCTGATCTTTGTGCCTCTCTAACTTTCTCATTCATCATCATTGACGATTCATTCCTGATTATTCATCATCATGGTAGCATCCACATGAATGTAGAAGTGTTCAGAAACATCTTCTATTCTTACTGACAATACAAGTGAAGTGACTCCAAAATGACAGGACATTATTCACCATTCAGTTTCTATCAGGAAAACATCTAAAACACAACCAAGACAAACTGCAAATTAATTCAACAAGTTAGTAGAATCACAAGCTTGATGTAATCACTGCAGGCATGGAATATGGGACCAAATACTAAACTTATGACTACTTTAATACACTATAAGTGAATATAACCGAATAATTACGACTTTTCAAATGGGAGAACTACATACATAAAGTGCTTTCATATCTGATAATACTGACCTCAGAGTCTCCAGTTTACAGTGGGGATTCCCCAGTACAGCAGAGAGCAGCTTCACTCCTGAATCCTTCAGGTCATTGTTACTCAGATCCAGCTCTCTCAGGTGTGAGGGGTTTGACTCCAGAGCTGAGACCAGAGAAGCACAGCCTTCCTCTGTGACTCCACAGCCTGACAGCCTGACAAAGAGATCATCATGACTTCACAAACACACTGTTAATTTAACACCAGTAGTGTAGAAGGACAATGGCAGATGCATTTGGTTTATTCTCGCAAACAACATATAGATTCATCTTCCATCTCCTAGAATTGTATGGTCATATTGTTATACTAATGTGAAAATCAATGAATATATTCAATATGTTTTTCAAAATAATATATTATATATACTCTTTTTTTTTGCCAAGATGGCATAGCAGTTCAGACGTCTTTTGTCCTCGTCTTGTCGTGTCCTGTATATATATATACTTACAACTTTTTTCACATAGATTTTATTTTTATTTTCCATCAACTCATCTTCAATACACTCTCCTGCAACCTGCCTCACCAATTGATATGTATAAATACGTATTATTTACCTCAAATCTGCAATCAAATCTGCAATCCTCCAAGAAGCTAGCCAGAAGCTAGCCAGAAACTCCAAGAAGCTAGCCAGAAGCTAGCCAGGAGCTAGCCAGAAGCTAATCAGAAGCTTGTTAGCTTCTTTACTGGCAACTCGTTCGTATTCAGCTAACCACGGTTTGTGGTCATTAGCTATCCTTTAACTCGAAAATCTATCGCCAGTTTTGTACGGCGCAGCGGCTCGGACGGAACATACCGGACCGATTTTTCTCTCCATGTCCCTGGATTTCAACTGCTCTCTGGACATTCACTCCCGGATCTCACAGCTAGCTGGCTGCTATCCGTGTGTCTATCTGCTTTCGTCGATTCCGGAGCAAACATCAATTACTCCGGGCTAGCGAGCTCCGTCAACCACTCCTGAGCTCCGTCAATCACTCCTGGGCTGCAGTCACCTATCCGGACCCGTTTTACTGCCTACACGGAGCCCCTCCGGGCCTTCACAACTGGACTGCCGACGTTATCTACCCGAAGGAGATCCGGCTGGCTCCTCCGTCGCGACGTTACCTTGAATGCCCATCTGCGGCCTGCTAACCGTTAGCTGTCTTACCGGATGCTCTCAGAATAGACAATCGGACAATTTATTTATTTTTATTATTAACATGTTTCTTCTTGGGCCTCTATAACTATATCTATTGTTTTTATTTTTTTGTTGTTGTGTGATTTGGACTAATCCCCTCTACAACACGGAACTCTACTAATCTACTGACGGAACGCAAGAGGTGGCTAACAACAGACCTCCATCCTATGCTAGCTTGCTACCGATGTCCTGGCTAGCTGTCTAAATCGCCGTGACCCCCAAACCAACCTCTCCACTCCCTGGACCCTTTTGATCACTCGACTAAGGATGCCTCTCCTTAATGTCAATATGTCTTGTCCATTGCTGTTCTGGTTAGTGTTTATTGGCTTATTTCACTGTAGAGCCTCTAGTCCTGCTCACTATACCTTATCCAACTTATTAGTTCCACCACCCACACATGCAATGACATCTCCTGGTTTCAATGATGTTTCTAGAGACAATATCTCTCTCTTCATCACTCAATACCTAGGTTTACCTCCACTGTACTCACATCCTACCATACCTTTGTCTGTACATTATACCTTGATGCTATTTTATCGCCCCCAGAAACCTCCTTTTACTCTCTGTTCCAGACGTTCTAGGCGACCAATTCTTATTGCTTTTAGCCGTACCCTTATTCTTCTCCTCCTATGTTCCTCTGGCGATGTAGAGGTGAATCCAGGCCCTGCAGTGCCTAGCTCCACTCCTATTCCCCAGGCGCTCTCTTTTGATGACTTCTGTAACCGTAATAGCCTTGGTTTCATGCATGTTAACATTAGAAGCCTCCTCCCTAAGTTTGTTCTTTTCACTGCTTTAGCACACTCTGCCAACCCGGATGTTCTAGCTGTGTCTGAATCCTGGCTTAGGAAGACCACCAAAAATTCAGAAATTTTAATTCCAAACTACAACATTTTCAGACAAGATAGAACTGCTAAAGGGGCGGTGTTGCAATCTACTGCAAAGATAGCCTGCAGAGTTCTGTCCTACTATCCAGGTCTGTACCCAAACAATTTGAACTTCTACTTTTAAAAATCCACCTCTCTAAAAACAAGTCTCTCACCGTTGCCGCCTGCTATAGACCACCCTCTGCTCCCAGCTGTGCTCTGGACACCATATGTGAACTGATTGCCCCCATCTATCTTCAGAGCTCGTGCTGCTAGGCGACCTAAACTGGAACATGCTTAACACCCCAGCCATCCTACAATCTAAACTTGATGCCCTCAATCTCACACAAATTATCAATGAACCTACCAGGTACCCCCCCAAAGCCTTAAACACGGGCACCCCCATAGATATCATCCTAACCAACTTCCCCTCTAAATACACCTCTGCTGTCTTCAACCAAGATCTCAGCGATCACTGCCTCATTGCCTGCATCCGTAATGGGTCAGCGGTCAAACGACCTCCACTCATCACTGTAAAAACGCTCCCTGAAACACTTCAGCGAGCAGGCCTTTCTAATCGACCTGGCCGGGGTGTCCTGGAAGGATATTGATCTCATCCCGTCAGTAGAGGATGCCTGGATATTTTTTTTAAATGCCTTCCTAACAATGTTAAATAAACATGCCCCATTCAAGAAAATTAGAACCAGGAACAGATATAGCCCTTGGTTCTCCCCAGACCTGACTGCCCTTAACCAACACAAAAACATCCTATGGCGTTCTGCATTAGCATCGAACAGCCCCGTGATATGCAGCTGTTCAGGGAAGCTAGAAACCGTTATACACAGGCAGTTAGAAAAGCCAAGGCTAGCTTTTTCAAGCAGAAATTTGCTTCCTGCAACACTAACTCTAAAAAGTTCTGGGACACTGTAAAGTCCATGGAGAATAAGAACACCTCCTCCCAGCTGCCCACTGCACTGAAGATAGGAAACACTGTCACCACTGATAAATCCACCATAATTGAGAATTTCAATAAGCATTTTTCTACGGCTGGCCATGCTTTCCACCTGGCAACTCCTACCCCGGTCAACAGCACTGCACCCCCAACAGCAACTCGCCCAAGCCTTCCCCATTTCTCCTTCTCCCAAATCCATTCAGCTGAAGTTCTGAAAGAGCTGAAAAATCTGGACCCCTACAAATCAGCCGGGCTAGACAATCTGGACCCTTTCTTTCTAAAATTATCTGCCGAAATTGTTGCCACCCCTATTACTAGCCTGTTCAACCTCTCTTTCGTGTCATCTGAGATTCCCAAAGATTGGAAAGCAGCTGCGGTCATCCCCTCTTCAAAGGGGGACACTCTTGACCCAAACTGCTACAGACCTATATCTATCCTACCATGCCTTTCTAAGGTCTTGAAAGCCAAGTCAACAAACAGATTACCGACCATTTCGAATCTCACCATACCTTCTCTGCTATGCAATCTGGTTTCAGAGATGGTCATGGGTGCACCTCAGCCACGCTCAAGGTCCTAAACGATATCTTAACCGCCATCGATAAGAAACATTACTGTGCAGCCGTATTCATTGATCTGGCCAAGGCTTTCGACTCTGTCAACCACCACATCCTCATCGGCAGACTCGACAGCCTTGGTTTCTCAAATGATTGCCTCGCCTGGTTCACCAACTACTTCTCTGATAGAGTTCAGTGTGTCAAATCGGAGGGTCTGCTGTCCGGACCTCTGGCAGTCTCTATGGGGGTGCCACAGGGTTCAATTCTTGGACCGACTCTCTTCTCTGTATACATCAATGAGGTCGCTCTTGCTGCTGGTGAGTCTCTGATCCACCTCTACGCAGACGACACCATTCTGTATACTTCCGGCCCTTCTTTGGACACTGTGTTAACAACCCTCCAGGCAAGCTTCAATGCCATACAACTCTCCTTCCGTGGCCTCCAATTGCTCTTAAATACAAGTAAAACTAAATGCATGCTCTTCAACCGATCGCTACCTGCACCTACCCGCCTGTCCAACATCACTACTCTGGACGGCTCTGACTTAGAATACGTGGACAACTACAAATACTTAGGTGTCTGGTTAGACTGTAAACTCTCCTTCCAGACCCATATCAAACATCTCCAATCCAAAGTTAAATCTAGAATTGGCTTCCTATTTCGCAACAAAGCATCCTTCACTCATGCTGCCAAACATACCCTTGTAAAATTGACCATCCTACCAATCCTCGACTTTGGCGATGTCATTTACAAAATAGCCTCCAATACCCTACTCAACAAATTGGATGCAGTCTATCACAGTGCAATCCGTTTTGTCACCAAAGCCCCATATACTACCCACCATTGCGACCTGTACGCTCTCGTTGGCTGGCCCTCGCTTCATACTCGTCGCCAAACCCACTGGCTCCATGTCATCTACAAGACCCTGCTAGGTAAAGTCCCCCCTTATCTCAGCTCGCTGGTCACCATAGCATCTCCCACCTGTAGCACACGCTCCAGCAGGTATATCTCTCTAGTCACCCCCAAAACCAATTCTTTCTTTGGCCGCCTCTCCTTCCAGTTCTCTGCTGCCAATGACTGGAACGAACTACAAAAATCTCTTAAATTGGAAACACTTATCTCCCTCACTAGCTTTAAGCACCAACTGTCAGAGCATCTTACAGATTACTGCACCTGTACATAGCCCACCTATAATTTAGCCCAAACAACTACCTCTTTCCCAACTGTATTTAATTAATTTATTTATTTTGCTCCTTTGCACCCCATTATTTTTTTATTTCTACTTTGCACATTCTTCCATTGCAATACTACCATTCCAGTGTTTTACTTGCTATATTGTATTTACTTTGCCACCATGTCCTTTTTTGCCTTTACCTCCCTTCTCACCTAATTTGCTCACATTGTATATAGACTTGTTTTTTTGTTTTGTTTTTTTTACTGTATTATTGACTGTATGTTTGTTTTACTCCATGTGTAACTCCGTGTCGTTGTATGTGTCGAACTGCTTTGCTTTATCTTGGCCAGGTCGCAATTGTAAATGAGAACTTGTTCTCAACTTGCTTACCTGGTTAAATAAAGGTGAAATAAAAATATATTATAATACATATTTTTCTCTAACTGAATATTTCTTCCTGATGATTAGTTCTTAAATGTCATTTTATTTACTCACAGAACAGCTCTGGAGGCTTTGACCACTGGCAGCAGCCTCAGAAGACCTTCCTCTGATCTGGAGTATTTCTTCAGGTCAAACACATCCACCTCCTTTTCTGAAGTCAGCAACACAAAGACCAGAGCTGACCACTGTGCAGGTGACAGGTTGTGTTCTGAGAGACTTCCTGAGCTCAGGTAGCTTTGGATCTCCTCCACTAGAGAATGGTCATTCAGTTCATTCAGACAGTGGAACAGATTGATGCTCCTCTCTGGAGAGGGATTCTCTCTGATCTTCTCCTTGATGTACTTGACTGTTTCTTCATGGCTCTGTGAGCTGCTTCTTGTCTTTGTCAGTGGACCTTGTAAGTGCTTCTGATTGGACTCCAGTGAGAGGCCCAGAAGGAAGCGGAGGAAAAGGTCCAGGTTTCCTGTCTCACTTTGTAAGGCTTTATCCACAGCACTCTTGTAGAAAGTAACTTCAGACTCGTCTTTTGTTTGCAGTTCATCCATTAGATTCTCATTGTTGTTGATGAATGAGAGGGACACATATACAGCAGCCAGAAACTCCTGAATGCTCAGATGAACAAAGCAGAACACCTTGTACTGGTACAGCCCACATTCCTCTTTAAAGAGCTGTGTGCACAATCCTGAGTGCACTGAGGCTTCATTGACATCAATGCCAGCCTCTTTCAGGTCTTCTTCATAGAAAATCAGATTGCCTTTCACAAGGTGTTGAAAAGCCAGTTTCCCCAGTGACAGAATGGTCTCTTTATCCCAGTGTGGACCTGTCTCTTCTTTCCCAAGATACTTTTCATTCGGTGTGGTATGAAACACCACAAGGTGTGTGTACATCTCAGTCAGAGTCTTGGGCATCTCTTCTCTCTTATGTTTCAGCATGTGTTCAAGGACTATTGCAGAAATCCAACAGAAGACTGGAATGTGGCACATGATGTGGAGGCTCCTTGATGTCTTTATGTGTGAGATGATTCTGCTGGCCAGGTCCTCATCACTGAATCTCTTCCTGAAGTACTCCTCCTTCTGTGGGTCATTGAACCCTCGTACCTCTGTCACCTGGTCAACACACCCTGAAGGGATCTTATTGGCTGCTGCAGGTCGGGTAGTTATCCAGAGGAGAGCAGAGGGAAGCAGATTTCCCTTGATGAGATTTGTCAGCAGAACATCCACTGAGGTTGACTCTGTGACGTCACAACAGATCTTGTTCTTCTGGAAGTCTAGGGGCAGTCGGCACTCATCCAGACCAACAAAGATGAACAGAACTTTGTACTTGTTGTAGTTTGAGATTCTTGATTGTTTGGTTTCCATTGAGAAGTGATTAAGAAGTTCAATGAAAGTGTGTTTGTCCTCTTTCATCAAATTCAGCTCCCGAAAAGGGAATGAAAATACAAATTGGACATCCTGATTTGCTTTTCCTTCAGCCCAGTCCAGAATGAACTTCTGCACAGAGACTGTTGTTCCAATGCCAGCGACTCCCTTTGTCAGCACAGTTCTGATAAGTTTGTCTTGTCCAGTTAAGGGTTTGAAGATGTCATTACATTTGATTGCAGTCTCTGGTCTTGCTTGTTTCCTGGTTGTTGTCTCAATCTGTCTCAGCTCATGTTCATTATTGACCTCTCCTGTTCCACCCTCTGTGATGTAGAGCTCTGTGTAGATCTTATTGAGAAGTGTTGGGTTTCCTTGTTTAGCGATCCCCTCAAATACACATTGAAACTTCTTCTTTAGATTAGATTTGAGTTCACGTTGGCAAATCACAGCAAGATCATCTGAATGAAGAAATACCACAGAGGATATTAATATTATGTCATTACAAGCTGGTGTTATTATTATTGTTATTATTATATATTATTGGTATTATTGATGGTATCATTAATATTCTCTCTCTCTCTAAATGAATCACCACAACACATCCCTGCTGCTACTTGATGAGGTCACTAGGTGTTGTGTTCAGGCTGCTACAATATCATTGAGTTACACAGCTACTTTAGCTGTACTTTAGCTACAGCTTTTAAATGTTATAAAACATCATTCAACATGAGGCAGACAGATCTTACATTTCTCCAGTGTGTCAGCAAGCTCCTTCTGGTTCATTTTCCTCAGGATGTGCAGTGTGATCTTCAGAGCCCCCTCTCTGGCACTGCTCTCCTGCTTCTCATCTTCAGCATCCACCACTTCCTTATCCTGCTTCTGACTCTCAAAGCCGTCTGGGAGTTCTGGACTAAGATTCCTCTTGAACAGCTTCAGCTCGTTCTTCACAAATGTCATCATTTTCTTTTCAAGCAACTGAAATAAATAAAGTAAATAAGTTAAGCAAGAGACTAAATGCTTCTCATTAACACATTAATGAATGATTGACAGATCAACTTTACTTGAGGTAAACAAGAAACAAATGTACATAACAGGACCACATACACTGAATATGGAGTCCAGGTCTGTTTGATGACTCTGGGAAGACTGACCACTGAGAATCTCTGACTCTGATCTCTCCTGTTGGTTTCTGTGGACAAAACATGAGATTACATCTCCTCATCCAGGGAGTACACACACACACACACACACACACACACACACAGAGGGAGGGAATGTTGTGTTTGTTTAATATTTTTTTAGGACTATGCAAATGGACAAAAGGATTAGCCTATGGATTATGAAAACAACAACAATAAATGGGAAAATGGGAGGAGAAATGACTAGAGACAGTGTTGTTTAACTCACTGACCAGGACCCATGAGTTCTTCTTACCTTTGTTCAGTAGAATAGTCTCCCTCTCTAAACATTATAGGAGGTTCCATAGACCGGTCACTCTTCATGGAAACACAGCTGGGAACAGGGGAGGCTGGTCTCTCCTGCTTGATTGGTCTTCAACACAACAGAGACAAACATTACATCTCTCATCTCCTCTGAGCTCAGATATGGAAACTTGAGAAGAGTTTTATACCAAAACGCTATATATCACTTTACAGAAATGTTTGCAAATTAGCTTTGGTATATCGCACACTACAGTTGAGGTGCAATGAGAAAGTCATTCTGCTTTGAAAGATGATAAACTTGTAACGTCACTTTTGAGCAAATGTCCTTTGAATATTTTGGTACCTGCTGCAGAGCTCTTCTTTGTCTACAGGGCTTTACTTTGGCAGATAATGTTAATTTAAAAATATATATATTTATATATATATATATACACACAGTGGGGCAAAAATGAGTCAGCCACCAATTGTGCAAGTTCTCCCACTTAAAAAGATGAGAGAGGCCTGTAATGTTCCTCATAGGTACATATGCCATACACTGCATCAAATTGGTCTGCATGGCTGTCGTCCCAGAAGAAAGCCTTACAAACACCTGAGACCTTGTAACACTAACGAGTCACATGACCGCGTGAGGGAAAATGGCTAATTGGGCCCAAATTGGACATTTTGAGGGGACAGCACATCTACACTGTTATACAAGCTGTACACTCACTACTTTACATTGTAGCAAAGTGTCATTTCTTCAATGTTGTCACATGAAAAGATATACTCAAATATGTACAAAAATGTGAGGGGTGTACTCACTTTTGTGATATACTGTATATATAATATATATATATAATTAATTATCTAAATGTATGGTGTTTTTAGTTGATGTCATTTGAATTGTCTGTTTTTAAGCTATAATGGTTATTTTTATTTTATTTTTATTTTTTGTAAGTGGTAAAATGAACTAGAACATTTTGTATTTTGCAATTCTGAGTAATTACTACTTTAGTAAATAATTACACATTATTCGGTACTACTGCAGATGCGACATAATTCCAATAGATGGCAGCATAAGAACACAAATGACATTTCAGAAGATTAGTTTAGTTTCTCCCTGGATACACCACCACTCCCCCTCACAGGAAAACTCCTGTGTGCTTCTTTCTGTCCCTTTCCACACTGCTAACGCAAGAGGAAGGACTGAAAAAGCATTTAACAGATTACTGTGAAGTAATATAATGATGATTCATGTTTATTATTACCTGGTTTTATGCTCATGTTTTGAAATGATACTTCATTAATATAACAATTATCAATAAACCTGAAAAGGAATTTAGTCACCTCTGGTCTAGAAAAATATATTTTCCAGGTACATTCACTGTCAAATTAATCGACCATCATCGAGCTGCTCTGCCTTCTCTCGCTATTAGTCAACTCAGCAAGCGTTGTAGTCAGTCTGGCAGCCCCACTAAAAAGCTTGTGTCGTTACTCTACCTTCTCCGGGGGCATGTTGAGGTAAATTTACTAACCGGGAGGGTTGAATTATGTAATTTATTGGAGGGCTGGAAGACGCACTCTTGTCTTTTCTATTCCGAGGTTGTTTACTCACAATATCAGATATTAAGATGATTTTTATAATGAATGTATACTGAGGTTGAGGTTCTGACTAGTGATTATTTACCCGGGGTTCAATACCTGCTATAATCACTATTTTTTTGCTCTCCCAAATCAACACAGCCCTAATATGAGATATATAGCTAACTAAAGTAATGAGACCATTTTAGAAAATAATGGCAATCATATAGTCTGTAGTTGTATGCTATTTTATGTCCATCATATTGCTGCTTGTAGCCTATAACTGATGCTTCATGGTCCATCATATTGCTATAACTGATGCTTTATGGTCGGCAGTGTAGCCTAGTGGTTAGAGCGTTGGACTAGTCACCGCAAGGTTGCAAGTTCAAACACCGGAGCTGACAAGGTACAAATCTGTCGTTCTGCCCCTGAACAGGCAGTTAACCCACTGTTCCTAGGCCATCATTGAAAATAAGAATTTGTTCTTAACTGACTTGCCTAGTTAAATAAAAAAATAACCACCCTACACGAAACATCCCTTATTTTCAGTGTTTCTACACTTCCCCCAGAGGAAACTGTATGGTGGAAAAACTATTGGATTTTGACAGCAATGCAAAAAGCAAGACAGATAAATTCAAAATGAGAGGAAGGACTAGAGGCTACAAGGACAAAACTCAAAACTCTTGATGCTGCAATGATGAAAATATCTCAAAAACCAAGAGAGGAATTACTTTAAAACAACAACCGTCTTTTGCACCAAGTTTACCAAGTACTGGGAGAAAATGTAAGCAATCCTGAAAAAAGCACTGGAATATTCTACAATCAGAAAACACATCACACACCTCTTCAAGTAACCCCCACTGGTGGTCTATAAGTGTGGCGTTGAGCATGTTGCTCTACCAAGGAGAGGAGAAACATGGAGATCCTCCTTCTACAGAGGAGGTAACATGGAGATCCTCCTTCTACAGAGGAGAGGAGGTAACATGGAGATCCTCCTACTACAGAGGAGGTAACATGGAGATCCTCCTACTACAGAGGAGGGGAGGTAACATGGAGATCCTCCTACTACAGAGGAGGTAACATGGAGATCCTACTACTACAGAGGAGAGGAGGTAACATGGAGATCCTCCTTCTACAGAGGAGAGGAGGTAACATGGAGATCCTCCTTCTACAGAGGAGAGGAGGTAACATGGAGATCCTCCTTCTACAGAGGAGGTAACATGGAGATCCTCCTACTACAGAGGAGGTAACATGGAGATCCTCCTTCTACAGAGGAGGTAACATGGAGATCCTCCTTCTACAGAGGAGAGGAGGTAACATGGAGATCCTCCTACTACAGAGGAGGTAACATGGAGATCCTCCTACTACAGAGGAGGTAACATGGAGATCCTCCTTCTACAGAGGAGGTAACATGGAGATCCTCCTTCTACAGAGGAGAGGAGGTAACATGGAGATCCTACTACTACAGAGGAGAGGAGGTAACATGGAGATCCTACTACTACAGAGGAGAGGAGGTAACATGGAGATCCTACTACTACAGAGGAGAGGAGGTAACATGGAGATCCTACTACTACAGAGGAGGTAACATGGAGATCCTACTTACGACAAAGGGAGGCTTGCTGGATATCCTAAAAACACTGACCCCTAGTGGTGTGAATATTGACTTTGATCTCAGGCCCTGATGAACAATTCTCTCTTTAAATTGATATCTTCTTTCGACAGCTGACCAGATCAGCATCCAATATGTTCCTCCTGGTGATGATGCTTATTATGCATTAAGAACCAAAAGATTACATGGAACAAAACATGAACTGAAATAGGGAACAATTAAATAGGTGAAATTGAACTAAACAATAATGTATGTTGATGCTAATATGATGTACAATAATGTATGTTGATGCTAATATGATGTACAATAATGTATGTTGATGCTAATATGATGTACAATAATGTATGTTGATGCTAATATGATGTACAATAATGTATGTTGATGCTAATATGATGCACAATAATGTATGTTGATGCTAATATGATGTACAATAATGTATGTTGATGCTAATATGATGTACAATATTCAGTTATGTTTTCATATGATAACAATAGACTAATATATTCAATATGCCATAAACTATCGTTTTTTAAAACAGTTTCACTAATTAATTCTAATTAACTTAATAATTATGACACACCCCTCTCTATTGTCATTGGTTTAGTAATTATGACACACCCCTCACTATTGACATTAGTTGCACTAATTGCACTGTTTGTCTACATAACCTGGTTCAAGTATTCATGACATCATCCTGAAGACACAATGATGCTGAAACGTTGGTAAATTATATATGGAGTTTATATATGGAGTTTATATATGGAGTTTATATATGGAGTTTATATATGGAGTTTATACATGGAGTTTATACAGTATATGGAGTTTATACATGGAGTTTATATATGGAGTTAATATATGGAGTTTATATATGGAGTTTATATATGGAGTTTATACAGTATATGGAGTTTATACATGGAGTTTATATATGGAGTTAATATATGGAGTTTATATATGGAGTTTATATATGGAGTTAATATATGGAGTTTATATATGGAGTTTATATATGGAGTTTATACATGGAGTTTATACAGTATATGGAGTTTATACATGGAGTTTATATATGGAGTTAATATATGGAGTTTATATATGGAGTTAATATATGGAGTTTATATATGGAGTTTATATATGGAGTTTATATATGGAGTTTATATATGGAGTTTATACATGGAGTTTATACAGTATATGGAGTTTATATATGGAGTTTATATATGGAGTTTATATATGGAGTTAATATATGGAGTTTATATATGGAGTTTATATATGGAGTTTATATATGGAGTTTATATATGGAGTTAATATATGGAGTTTATATATGGAGTTTATATATGGAGTTTATACATGGAGTTTATATATGGAGTTAATATATGGAGTTTATATATGGAGTTTATATATGAGTTTATGGAGCTTTAGTATGGAGTTTATACATATGGAGTTTATATATGGAGTTTATATATGGAGTTTATATATGGAGTTTATACATGGAGTTTATACAGTATATGGAGTTTATATATGGAGTTTATATATGGAGTTTATATATGGAGTTAATATATGGAGTTTATATATGGAGTTTATATATGGAGTTTATATATGGAGTTTATATATGGAGTTAATATATGGAGTTTATATATGGAGTTTATATATGGAGTTTATACAGTATATGGAGTTTATATATGGAGTTTATATATGGAGTTTATATATGGAGTTTATATATGGAGTTTATATATGGAGTTTATATATGGAGTTAATATATGGAGTTTATATATGGAGTTTATATATGGAGTTAATATATGGAGTTTATATATGGAGTTAATATATGGAGTTTATACAGTATATGGAGTTTATATATGGAGTTTATATATGGAGTTTATATATGGAGTTTATATATGGAGATAATATATGGAGTTAATATATGGAGTTTATACAGTATATGGAGTTTATATATGGAGTTTATACAGTATATGGAGTTTATATATGGAGTTTATACAGTATATGGAGTTTATATAGGGAGTTTATACAGTATATGGAGTTTATATATGGAGTTTATATATGGAGTTTATATATGGAGTTTATATATGGAGTTTATACAGTATATGGAGTTTATATATGGAGTTTATATATGGAGTTTATACAGTATATGGAGTTTATATATGGAGTTTATACAGTATATGGAGTTTATATATGGAGTTTATATATGGAGTTTATATATGGAGTTTATACAGTATATGGAGTTTATATATGGAGTTTATATATGGAGTTTATATATGGAGTTTATATATGGAGTTTATACAGTATATGGAGTGCGACTCAATTTATTATTTATATCTTATAGTTTATTAGCCGTTAGCTAGAACCTCCACATAAAAAAATATCTGGGTGTGCTCCAGCTCATGTTTTCTATTGGAAAAACGATTGGAACCATTTCCCTGTTTGACCGCTAGGTGTTATGGGTATCATGACACCTCCACTGTGGGGCTCTATAAAACTATTGGAACCATTTCCCTGTTTGACCGCTAGGTGTTATGGGTATTATAACACCTCCACTGTGGGGCTCTATAAAACTATTGGAACCATTTTCCTATTTGACCGCTAGGTGTTATGGGTATTATGACACCTCCACTGTGGGGCTCTATAAAACTATTGGAACCATTTCCCTGTTTGACCGCTAGGTGTTATGGGTATCATGACACCTCCACTGTGGGGCTCTATAAAACTATTGGAACCATTTCCCTATTTGACCGCTAGGTGTTATGGGTATCATGACACCTCCACTGTGGGGCTCTACAAAACTATTGGAACCATTTCCCTATTTGACCGCTAGGTGTTATGGGTATCATGACACCTCCACTGTGGGGCTCTATAAAACTTTTGGAACCATTTCCCTATTTGACCGCTAGGTGTTATGGGTATCATGACACCTCCACTGTGGGGCTCTACAAAACTATTGGAACCATTTCCCTATTTGACCGCTAGGTGTTATGGGTATTATAACACCTCCACTGTGGGGCTCTACAAAACTATTGGAACCATTTCCCTATTTGACCGCTAGGTGTTATGGGTATCATGACACCTCCACTGTGGGGCTCTACAAAACTATTGGAACCATTTCCCTATTTGACCGCTAGGTGTTATGGGTATTATAACACCTCCACTGTGGGGCTCTATAAAACTATTGGAACCATTTCCCTGTTTGACCGCTAGGTGTTATGGGTATTATGACACCTCCACTGTGGGGCTTTATGGTGCAAATTAAAATGGGAGAATCTAGAGAATAATATTAGTTTAATCTTGCTGTGATGTTCTCAGTAAAATGTCTAAACAGTAATATTTTACCCATCAGCCTTAATTTCTGATGAAACAGGGCTCCGGGCAGCCGAGCGGAAATGGAGGAAAACTGGCCTCCCTGCGGACCTGGCATCCTTTCACTCCCTCCTCTCTACATTTTCCTCTTCTGTCTCTGCTGCTAAAGCCACTTTCTACCACTCTAAATTCCAAGCATCTGCCTCTAACCCTAGGAAGCTCTTTGCCACCTTCTCCTCCCTCCTGAATCCTCCTCCCCCTCCCCCCCCTCCTCCCTCTCTTCAGATGACTTCGTCAACCATTTTGAAATGAAGGTCGATGACATCCGATCCTCGTTTGCCAAGTCAAACGACACCGCTGGTTCTGCTCACACTGCCCTACCCTGTGCTCTGACCTCTTTCTCCCCTCTCTCTCCAGATGAAATCTCGCGTCTTGTGACGGCCGGCCGCCCAACAACCTGCCCGCTTGACCCTATCCCCTCCTCTCTCCTCCAGACCATTTCCGGAGACCTTCTCCCTTACCTCACCTCGCTCATCAACTCATCCCTGACCGCTGGCTACGTCCCTTCCGTCTTCAAGAGAGCGAGAGTTGCACCCCTTCTGAAAAAACCTACACTCGATCCCTCCGATGTCAACAACTACAGACCAGTATCCCTTCTTTCTTTTCTCTCCAAAACTCTTGAACGTGCCGTCCTTGGCCAGCTCTCCAGCTATCTCTCTCAGAATGACCTCCTTGATCCAAATCAGTCAGGTTTCAAGACTAGTCATTCAACTGAGACTGCTCTTCTCTGTATCACGGAGGCGCTCCGCACTGCTAAAGCTAACTCTCTCTCCTCTGCTCTCATCCTTCTAGACCTATCGGCTGCCTTCGATACTGTGAACCATCAGATCCTCCTCTCCACCCTCTCCGAGTTGGGCATCTCCGGCGCGGCCCACGCTTGGATTGCGTCCTACCTGACAGGTCGCTCCTACCAGGTGGCGTGGCGAGAATCTGTCTCCTCACCACGTGCTCTCACCACTGGTGTCCCCCAGGGCTCTGTTCTAGGCCCTCTCCTATTCTCGCTATACACCAAGTCACTTGGCTCTGTCATAACCTCACATGGTCTCTCCTATCATTGCTATGCAGACGACACACAATTCATCTTCTCCTTTCCCCCTTCTGACGACCAGGTGGTGAATCGCATCTCTGCATGTCTGGCAGACATATCAGTGTGGATGACGGATCACCACCTCAAGCTGAACCTCGGCAAGACGGAGCTGCTCTTCCTCCCGGGAAGGACTGCCCGTTCCATGATCTCGCCATCACGGTTGACAACTCCATTGTGTCCTCCTCCCAGAGCGCTAAGAACCTTGGCGTGATCCTGGACAACACCCTGTCGTTCTCAACTAACATCAAGGTTCCTGTAGGTTCATGCTCTACAACATCCGCAGAGTACGACCCTGCCTCACACAGGAAGCGGCACAGGTCCTATTCCAGGCACTTGTCATCTCCCGTCTGGACTACTGCAACTCACTGTTGGCTGGGCTCCCTGCCTGTGCCATTAAACCCCTACAACTCATCCAGAACGCCGCAGCCCGTCTGGTGTTCAACCTTCCCAAGTTCTCTCACGTCACCCCGCTCCTCCGCTCTCTCCACTGGCTTCCAGTTGAAGCTCGCATCCGCTACAAGACCATGGTGCTTGCCTACGGAGCTGTGAGGGGAACGGCACCTCAGTACCTCCAGGCTCTGATCAGGCCCTACACCCAAACAAGGGCACTGCGTTCATCCACCTCTGGCCTGCTCGCCTCCCTACCACTGAGGAAGTACAGTTCCCGCTCAGCCCAGTCAAAACTGTTCGCTGCTCTGGCCCCCCAATGGTGGAACAAACTCCCTCACGACGCCAGGACAGCGGAGTCACCACCTTCCGGAGACACCTGAAACCCCACCTCTTTAAGGAATACCTAGGATAGGATAAAGTAATCCTTCTCACCCCCCCTCACCCCCCCCTTAAAAGATTTAGATGCACTACTGTTCCACTGGAGGTCATAAGGTGAATGCACCAATTTGTAAGTCGCTCTGGATAAGAGCGTCTGCTAAATTACTTAAATGTAAATGTAAAATGAAAAAACACAACTGTGAAAAGATGGTGGACATTGTGTTTTGGATATAAACAATTCATAAAATCTTTAACAAATGGTCCTCTCACCTCTTAGATTCATGTTCCCCAGAGACATTCCTTTTAGAGGCAGGGCCCCCTCCTCTCTCTCCCCAGAGACATTCCTTTTAGAGGCAGGGCCCCCTTTCTCTCTCTCCCCAGAGACATTCCTTTTAGAGGCAGGGCCCCCTTTCTCTCTCTCCCCAGAGACATTCCTTTTAGAGGCAGGGCCCCCCTCCTCTTTCTCTCCAGAGAGACTCATTTTAGAGCACTGATCCCTAAACAGAGATCCAGCATGTTGGTTGTGGTTAACACAGTGACAACTAAACAGAGATCCAGCATGTTGGTTGTGGTTAACACAGTGACAACTAAACAGAGATCCAACATGTTGGTTGTGGTTAACACAGTGACAACTAAACAGAGATCCAGCATGTTGGTTGTGGTTAACACAGTGACAACTAAACAGAGATCCAGCATGTTGGTTGTGGTTAACACAGTGACAACTAAACAGAGATCCAACATGTTGGTTGTGGTTAACACAGTGACAACTAAACAGAGATCCAGCATGTTGGTTGTGGTTAACACAGTGACAACTAAACAGAGATCCAACATGTTGGTTGTGGTTAACACAGTGACAACTAAACAGAGATCCAACATGTTGGTTGTGGTTAACACAGTGACAACTAAACAGAGATCCAGCATGTTGGTTGTGGTTAACACAGTGACAACTAAACAGAGATCCAGCATGTTGGTTGTGGTTAACACAGTGACAACTAAACAGAGATCCAACATGTTGGTTGTGGTTAACACAGTAATTATTGAATAATAATGTCTCTCTTTCTCTTTTATTAATTTCTCTCATTCTAGTGTGTTGCTTTGTTCAACAGGTATGATATTATGATGCTGTTACTGAATTCAGTTCATAATATTAATGTTAATAATAGTCTGTTCAGTGGTTTCATACCAAATTACACAGGAAGCAGGAGCTCATTGGAATTTAGAAAACAACAAATGTTCTGATATTCTGAAAGACGACTTACAATTTATACATGAAATATACAAATTGTAAAATAATCGCGATATACGAATATATGAACAACATGTTATTGAATGTGACTTGACTACACCCAGTTAGCTATATGAACAACATGTTATTGAATGTGACTTGACTACACCCAGTTAGCTATATGAACAACATGTTATTGAATGTGACTTGACTACACCCAGTTAGCTATATGAACAACATGTTATTGAATGTGACTTGACTACACCCAGTTAGCTATATGAACAACATGTTATTGAATGTGACTTGACTACACCCAGTTAGCTATATGAACAACATGTTATTGAATGTGACTTGACTACACCCAGTTAGCTATATGAACAACATGTTATTGAATGTGACTTGACTACACCCAGTTAGCTATATGAACAACATGTTATTGAATGTGACTTGACTACACCCAGTTAGCTATATGAACAACATGTTATTGAATGTGACTTGACTACACCCAGTTAGCTATATGAACAACATGTTATTGAATGTGACTTGACTACACCCAGTTAGCTATATGAACAACATGTTATTGAATGTGACTTGACTACACCCAGTTAGCTATATGAACAACATGTTATTGAATGTGACTTGACTACACCCAGTTAGCGCCATTTTGTATGATTGAACTGTCACGTAGCTGTCCCAGGTGAAATGGACTGTTACATCTGAGTGTTTTACTGTCATTCACTATACTAAAATAACACCAGACATTTAATGTCTTTTCACACTTTACAATAATCCCTGGGAAGATTCTTACCTTGTAGCCTGAATTCACAACCAGAACATGGCAAGTCATTGAGATATTTTCCGTTGTGCTGAGAGATCACCTTCCTGATGACAAGTGTCTCTGTATCTATGTTCTAGGTTCAGTTGATCTTTGGATGTAATAATATCTGGTCAAAGTCTAGTGACACAACACCATAGTATATCATAACCATAACAGCAGTTGGCCAGTAAAGGCCATGGAATACTATAAAACAGGGTTGGTCAACTAGGTTTGGCTTCGGGACAATTGTTTTCTGAGTTAAAGTCAGTCGGCCAGAACATAATTAACATACAATATTAGCACAATGAATAGGTCTACACTACAAATGAACATAATTAGCATATAATATTAGCACAATGAATAGGTCTACACTACAAATTTAATAACATGTTTAACCCATTTGATTAGTACATAATACATTCAGTGATAATAAAATCATTTAGATCTGATGAAGTTCATAAAATCACCAATATCTCTATTCAATTATAATTTTAATGGTTATTTCTCTGTATTTTTATTGGTGGGTAAAAACAGGTCTATGTAGCCTACTGTAGTCTACACTACTTTATTAATGGGTAAAACAGGTCTATGTAGCCTACTGTAGTCTACACTACTTTATTAATGGGTAAAACAGGTCTATGTAGCCTACTGTAGTCTACACTACTTTATTAATGGGTAAAACAGGTCTATGTAGCCTACTGTAGTCTACACTACTTTATTAATGGGTAAAACAGGTCTATGTAGCCTACTGTAGTCTACACTACTTTATTAATGGGTAAAACAGGTCTATGTAGCCTACTGTAGTCTACACTACTTTATTAATGGGTAAAACAGGTCTATGTAGCCTACTGTAGTCTACACTACTTTATTAATGGGTAAAACAGGTCTATGTAGCCTACTGTAGTCTACACTACTTTATTAATGGGTAAAACAGGTCTATGTAGCCTACTGTATTCTACACTACTTTATTAATGGGGTAAAACAGGTCTATGTAGCCTACTGTATTCTACACTACTTTATTAATGGGGCAAAACAGGTCTATGTAGCCTACTGTAGTCTACACTACTTTATTAATGGGTAAAACAGGTCTATGTAGCCTACTGTAGTCTACACTACTTTATTAATGGGTAAAACAGGTCTATGTAGCCTACTGTAGTCTACACTACTTTATTAATGGGTAAAACAGGTCTATGTAGCCTACTGTAGTCTACACTACTTTATTAATGGGTAAAACAGGTCTATGTAGCCTACTGTAGTCTACACTACTTTATTAATGGGTAAAACAGGTATATGTAGCCTACTGTAGTCTACACTACTTTATTAATGGGGTAAAACAGGTCTATGTAGCCTACTGTAGTCTACACTACTTTATTAATGGGTAAAACAGGTCTATGTAGCCTACTGTAGTCTACACTAATTTATTAATGGGTAAAACAGGTCTATGTAGCCTACTGTAGTCTACACTACTTTATTAATGGGTAAAACAGGTCTATGTAGCCTACTGTAGTCTACACTACTTTATTAATGGGTAAAACAGGTCTATGTAGCCTACTGTAGTCTACACTACTTTATTAATGGGTAAAACAGGTCTATGTAGCCTACTGTAGTCTACACTACTTTATTAATGGGGTAATACAGGTCTATGTAGTCTACACTACTTTATTAATGGGTAAAACAGGTCTTTGTAGCCTACTGTAGTCTACACTACTTTATTAATGGGTAAAACAGGTCTATTTATACTACTGTAGTCTACACTACTTTATTAATGGGTAAAACAGGTCTATGTAGCCTACTGTAGTCTACACTACTTTATTAATGGGTAAAACAGGTCTATGTAGCCTACTGTAGTCTGCACTACTTTATTAATGGGTAAAACAGGTCTATGTAGCCTACTGTAGTCTACACTACTTTATTAATGGGTAGAACAGGTCTATGTAGCCTACTGTAGTCTACACTACTTTATTAATGGGTAAAACAGGTCTATGTAGCCTACTGTAGTCTACACTACTTTATTAATGGGTAAAACAGGTCTATGTAGCCTACTGTAGTCTACACTACTTTATTAATGGGTAAAACAGGTCTATGTAGCCTACTGTAGTCTACACTACTTTATTAATGGGTAAAATTAATGGGTAAAGGTCTATGTAGCCTACTGTAGTCTACACTACTTTATTAATGGGTAAAACAGGTCTATGTAGCCTACTGTAGTCTACACTACTTTATTAATGGGGTAATACAGGTCTATGTAGTCTACACTACTTTATTAATGGGTAAAACAGGTCTTTGTAGCCTACTGTAGTCTACACTACTTTATTAATGGGTAAAACAGGTCTATTTATACTACTGTAGTCTACACTACTTTATTAATGGGTAAAACAGGTCTATGTAGCCTACTGTAGTCTACACTACTTTATTAATGGGTAAAACAGGTCTATGTAGCCTACTGTAGTCTGCACTACTTTATTAATGGGTAAAACAGGTCTATGTAGCCTACTGTAGTCTACACTACTTTATTAATGGGTAGAACAGGTCTATGTAGCCTACTGTAGTCTACACTACTTTATTAATGGGTAAAACAGGTCTATGTAGCCTACTGTAGTCTACACTAATTTATTAATGGGTAAAACAGGTCTATGTAGCCTACTGTAGTCTACACTACTTTATTAATGGGTAAAACAGGTCTATGTAGCCTACTGTAGTCTACACTACTTTATTAATGGGTAAAACAGGTCTATGTAGCCTACTGTAGTCTACACTACTTTATTAATGGGTAAAACAGGTCTATGTAGCCTACTGTAGTCTACACTACTTTATTAATGGGGTAATACAGGTCTATGTAGTCTACACTACTTTATTAATGGGTAAAACAGGTCTTTGTAGCCTACTGTAGTCTACACTACTTTATTAATGGGTAAAACAGGTCTATTTATACTACTGTAGTCTACACTACTTTATTAATGGGTAAAACAGGTCTATGTAGCCTACTGTAGTCTACACTACTTTATTAATGGGTAAAACAGGTCTATGTAGCCTACTGTAGTCTACACTACTTTATTAATGGCTAAAACAGGTCTATGTAGCCTACTGTAGTATACACTACTTTATTAATGGGTAAAACAGGTCTATGTAGCCTACTGTAGTCTACACTACTTTATTAATTGGTAAAACAGGTCTATGTAGCCTACTGTAGTCTACACTACTTTATTAATGGGGTAAAACAGGTCTATGTAGCCTACTGTAGTCTACACTACTTTATTAATGGGTAAAACAGGTCTATGTAGCCTACTGTAGTCTACACTACTTTATTAATGGGTAAAACAGGTCTATGTAGTCTACTGTAGTCTACACTACTTTATTAATGGGTATAACAGGTATATGTATCCTACTGTAGTCTACACTACTTTATTAATGGGTAAAACAGGTCTATGTAGCCTACTGTAGTCTACACTACTTTATTAATGGGTAAAACAGGTCTATGTAGCCTACTGTAGTCTACACTACTTTATTAATGGGTATAACAGGTCTATGTAGCCTACTGTAGTCTACACTACTTTATTAATGGGTAAAACAGGTCTATGTAGCCTACTGTAGTCTGCAAATCAAATCAAATCAAATTTATTTATATAGCCCTTCGTACATCAGCTGATATCTCAAAGTGCTGTACAGAAACCCAGCCTAAAACCCCAAACAGCAAACAATGCAGGTGTAAAAGCACGGTGGCTAGGAAAAACTCCCTAGAAAGGCCAAAACCTAGGAAGAAACCTAGAGAGGAACCAGGCTATGTGGGGTGGCCAGTCCTCTTCTGGCTGTGCCGGGTAGAGATTATAACAGAACATGACCAAGATGTTCAAATGTTCATAAATGACCAGCATGGTCGAATAATAATAAGGCAGAACAGTTGAAACTGGAGCAGCAGCACAGTCAGGTGGACTGGGGACAGCAAGGAGTCATCATGTCAGGGAGTCCTGGGGCACGGTCCTAGGGCTCAGGTCCTCCGAGAGAGAGAGAAAGAAAGAGAGAATTAGAGAGAGCATATGTGGGGTGGCCAGTCCTCTTCTGGCTGTGCCGGGTGGAGATTATAACAGAACGTGGCCAAGATGTTCAAATGTTCATAAATGACCAGCATGGTTGAATAATAGTAAGGCAGAACAGTTGAAACTGGAGCAGCAGCATGGCCAGGTGGACTGGGGACAGCAAGGAGTCATCATGTCAGGTAGTCCTGGGACATGGTCCTAGGGCTCAGGTCCTCCGAGAGAGAGAAAGAAAGAGAGAAGGAGAGAATTAGAGAACGCACACTTAGATTCACACAGGACACCGAATAGGACAGGAGAAGTACTCCAGATATAACAAACTGACCCTAGCCCCCGACACATAAACTAATGCAGCATAAATACTGGAGGCTGAGACAGGAGGGGTCAGGAGACACTGTGGCCCCATCCGAGGACACCCCGGACAGGGCCAAACAGGAAGGATATAACCCCACCCACTTTGCCAAAGCACAGCCCCCACACCACTAGAGGGATATCTTCAACCACCAACTTACCATCCTGAGACAAGGCCGAGTATAGCCCACAAAGATCTCCGCCACGGCACAACCCAAGGGGGCGCCAACCCAGACAGGCCGACCACAACAGTGAATCAACCCACCCAGGTGACGCACCCCCCCAGGGACGGCATGAGAGAGCCCCAGTAAGCCAGTGACTCAGCCCCGTAACAGGGTAGAGGCAGAGAATCCCAGTGGAAAGAGGGGAATCGGCCAGGCAGAGACAGCAAGGGCGGTTCGTTGCTCCAGAGCCTTTCCGTTCACCTTCCCACTCCTGGGCCAGACTACACTCAATCATATGACCCACTGAAGAGATGAGTCTTCAGTAAAGACTTAAAGGTTGAGACCGAGTTTGCGTCTCTGACATGGGTAGGCAGACCGTTCCATAAAAATGGAGCTCTATAGGAGAAAGCCCTGCCTCCAGCTGTTTGCTTAGAAATTCTAGGGACAATTAGGAGGCCTGCGTCTTGTGACCGTAGCGTACGTGTAGGTATGTACGGCAGGACCAAATCAGAGAGATAGGTAGGAGCAAGCCCATGTAATGCTTTGTAGGTTAGCAGTAAAACCTTGAAATCAGCCCTTGCTTTGACAGGAAGCCAGTGTAGAGAGGCTAGCACTGGAGTAATATGATCAAATTTTTGGTTCTAGTCAGGATTCTAGCAGCCGTATTCAGCACTAACTGAAGTTTATTTAGTGCTTTATCCGGGTAGCCGGAAAATAGAGCATTGCAGTAGTCTAACCTAGAAGTGACAAAAGCATGGATTAATTTTTCTGCATCATTTTTGGACAGAAAGTTTCTGATTTTTGCAATGTTACGTAGATGGAAAAAAGCTGTCCTCGAAATGGTCTTGATATGTTCTTCAAAAGAGAGATCAGGGTCCAGAGTAACGCCGAGGTCCTTCACAGTTTTATTTGAGACGACTGTACAACCATTAAGATTAATTGTCAGATTCAACAGAAGATCTCTTTGTTTCTTGGGACCTAGAACAAGCATCTCTGTTTTGTCCGAGTTTAATAGTAGAAAGTTTGCAGCCATCCACTTCCTTATGTCTGAAACACATGCTTCTAGCGAGGGCAATTTTGGGGCTTCACCATGTTTCATTGAAATGTACAGCTGTGTGTCATCCGCATAGCAGTGAAAGTTTACATGATGTTTTCGAATAACATCCCCAAGAGGTAAAATATATAGTGAAAACAATAGTGGTCCTAAAACAGAACCTTGAGGAACACCGAAATGTACAGTTGATTTGTCAGAGGACAAACCATTCACAGAGACAAACTGATATCTTTCCGACAGATAAGATCTAAACCAGGCCAGAACATGTCCGTGTAGACCAATTTGGGTTTCCAATCTCTCCAAAAGAATGTGGTGATCGATGGTATCAAAAGCAGCACTAAGGTCTAGGAGCACGAGGACAGATGCAGAGCCTCGGTCCGTTGCCATTAAAATGTCATTTACCACCTTCACAAGTGCCGTCTCAGTGCTATGATGGGGTCTAAAACCAGACTGAAGCATTTCGTATACATTGTTTGTCTTCAGGAAGGCAGTGAGTTGCTGCGCAACAGCCTTCTCTAAAATTTTTGAGAGGAATGGAAGATTCGATATAGGCCGATAGTTTTTTATATTTTCTGGGTCAAGGTTTGGCTTTTTCAAGAGAGGCTTTATTACTGCCACTTTTAGTGAGTTTGGTACACATCCAGTGGATAGAGAGCCGTTTATTATGTTCAACATAGGAGGGCCAAGCACAGGAAGCAGCTCTTTCAGTAGTTTAGTTGGAATAGGGTCCAGTATGCAGCTTGAAGGTTTAGAGGCCATGATTATTTTCATCATTGTGTCAAGAGATATAGTACTAAAAGACTTGAGCGTCTCTCTTGATCCTAGGTCCTGGCAGAGTTGTGCAGACTCAGGACAACTGAGGTTTGGAGGAATACGCAGGTTTAAAGAGGAGTCCGTAATTTGCTTTCTAATAATCATCATCTTTTCCTTTAAAGAAGTTCATGAATTTATCACTGCTAAAGTGAAAGTCATCCTCTCTTGGGGAATGCTGCTTTTTAGTTAGCTTTGCGACAGTATCAAAAAGGAATTTCGGATTGTTCTTATTTTCCTCAATTAAGTTAGAAAAATAGGATGATCGAGCAGCAGTAAGGGCTCTTCGGTACTGCACGGTACCGTCCTTCCAAGCTAGTCGGAAGACTTCCAGTTTGGTGTGGCGCCATTTCCGTTCCAATTTTCTGGAAGCTTGCTTCAGAGCTCGGGTATTTTCTGTGTACCAGGGAGCTAGTTTCTTATGAGACATTTTTTTAGTTTTTAGGGGTGCAACTGCATCTAGGGTATTGCGCAAGGTTAAATTGAGATACTCAGTTAGGTGGTTAACGGATTTTTGTCCTCTGGCGTCCTTGGGTAGACAGAGGGAGTCTGGAAGGGCATCAAGGAATCTTTGTGTTGTCTGTGAATTTATAGCACGACTTTTGATGTTCCTTGGTTGGGGTCTGAGCAGATTATTTGTTGCAATTGCAAACGTAATAAAATGGTGGTCCGATAGTCCAGGATTATGAGGAAAAACATTAAGATCCACAACATTTATTCCATGGGACAAAACTAGGTCCAGCGTATGACTGTGACAGTGAGTGGGTCCAGAGACATGTTGGACAAAACCCACTGAGTCGATGATGGCTCCGAAAGCCTTTTGGAGTGGGTCTGTGGACTTTTCCATGTGAATATTAAAGTCACCAAAGATTAGAATATTATCTGCAATGACTACAAGGTCCGATAGGAATTCAGGGAACTCAGTGAGAAACGCTGTATATGGCCCAGGAGGCCTGTAAACAGTAGCTATAAAAAGTGATTGAGTAGGCTGCATAGATTTCATGACTAGAAGCTCAAAAGACGAAAACGTCATTTTTTTTTTTTTTTGTAAATTGAAATTTGCTATCGTAAATGTTAGCAACACCTCCGCCTTTGCGGGATGCACGGGGATATGGTCACTAGTGTAGCCAGGAGGTGAGGCCTCATTTAACACAGTAAATTCATCAGGCTTAAGCCATGTTTCAGTCAGGCCAATCACATCAAGATTATGATCAGTGATTAGTTCATTGACTATAATTGCCTTTGAAGTAAGGGATCTAACATTAAGTAGCCCTATTTTGAGAAGTGAGGTATCATGATCTCTTTCAGTAATGACAGGAATGGAGGTGGTCTTTATCCTAGTGAGATTGCTAAGGCGAACACCGCCATGTTTAGTTTTGCCCAACCTAGGTCGAGGCACAGACACGGTCTCAATGGTGATAGCTGAGCTGACTACACTGACTATGCTAGTGGCAGACTCCACTATGCTGGCAGGCTGGCTAATAGCCTGCTGCCTGGCCTGCACCCTATTTCATTGTGGAGCTAGAGGAGTCAGAGCCCTGTCTATGTTGGTAGATAAGATGAGAGCACCCCTCCAGCTAGGATGGAGTCCGTCACTCCTCAGCAGGTCAGGCTTGGTCCTGTTTGTGGGTGAGTCCCAGAAAGAGGGCCAATTATCTACAAATTCTATCTTTTGGGAGGGGCAGAAAACAGTTTTCAACCAGCGATTGAGTTGTGAGACTCTGCTGTAGAGCTCATCACTCCCCTAACTGGGAGGGGGCCAGAGACAATTACTCGATGCCGACACATCTTTCTAGCTGATATGCACGCAGAAGCTATGTTGCGCTTGGTGATCTCTGACTGTTTCATCCTAACATCGTTGGTGCCGACGTGGATAACAATATCTCTATACTCTCTACACTCGCCAGTTTTAGCTTTAGCCAGCACCATCTTCAGATTAGCCTTAACGTCGGTAGCCCTGCCCCGGGTAAACAGTGTATGATCGCTGGATGATTCGCTTTAAGTCTAATACTGCGGGTAATGGAGTCGCCAATGACTAGAGTTTTCAATTTGTCAGAGCTAATGGTGGGAAGCTTCGGCGTCTCAGACCCCGTAACGGGAGGAGTAGAGACCAGAGAAGACTCGGCCTCTGACACCGACCCGCTGCTTAATGGGGAAAACCGGTTGAAAGTTTCTGTCGGCTGAATGAGCGACACCGGTTGAGCGTTCCTACAGCATTTCCTTCCAGAAACCGTGAGAAAATTGTCCGGCTGCGGGGACTGTGCCAGGGGATTTATACTACTATCTGTACTTACTGGTGGCACAGACGCTGTTTCATCCTTTCCTACACTAAAATTACCCTTGCCTAACGATTGCGTCTGAAGCTGGGCTTGCAGTACAGCTATCCTCGCCGTAAGGCGAGCACAGCGGCTGCAATTAGAAGGCATCATGTTAATGTTACTACTTAGCTTCGGCTGTTGGAGGTCCTGACGAATCGTGTCCAGATAAAGCGTCCGGAGTGAAAAAGTTGAGGAAAAAATAAATAAATATATGAACGGTAATTAAAAAGTGAAAACCGTAAAGTTGTCAGGTAGCAAAATAGGCAAAATAGGTTGGCAACAAAACGCACAGCAACTCGAAAACAAGCCTGCAAGTTGTGACCGGAAATGACGTAGTCAGAACCAACAACCAGTCTGCACTACTTTATTAATGGGTAAAACAGGTCTATGTAGCCTACTGTAGTCTACACTACTTTATTAATGGGTAGAACAGGTCTATGTAGCCTACTGTAGTCTACACTACTTTATTAATGGGTAAAACAGGTATATGTAGCCTACTGTAGTCTACACTACTTTATTAATGGGTAAAACAGGTCTATGTAGCCTACTGTAGTCTACACTACTTTATTAATGGGTAAAACAGGTCTATGTAGCCTACTGTAGTCTACACTACTTTATTAATGGGTAAAACAGGTCTATGTAGCCTACTGTAGTCTACACTACTTTATTAATTGGTAAAAGAGGTCTATGTAGCCTACTGTAGTCTACACTACTTTATTAATGGGGTAAAACAGGTCTATGTAGCCTACTGTAGTCTACACTACTTTATTAATGGGTAAAACAGGTCTATGTAGCCTACTGTAGTCTACACTACTTTATTAATGGGTAAAACAGGTCTATGTAGTCTACTGTAGTCTACACTACTTTATTAATGGGTATAACAGGTATATGTATCCTACTGTAGTCTACACTACTTTATTAATGGGTAAAACAGGTCTATGTAGCCTACTGTAGTCTACACTACTTTATTAATGGGTAAAACAGGTCTATGTAGCCTACTGTAGTCTACACTACTTTATTAATGGGTATAACAGGTCTATGTAGCCTACTGTAGTCTACACTACTTTATTAATGGGTAAAACAGGTCTATGTAGCCTACTGTAGTCTGCACTACTTTATTAATGGGTAAAACAGGTCTATGTAGCCTACTGTAGTCTACACTACTTTATTAATGGGTAGAACAGGTCTATGTAGCCTACTGTAGTCTACACTACTTTATTAATGGGTAAAACAGGTATATGTAGCCTACTGTAGTCTACACTACTTTATTAATGGGTAAAACAGGTCTATGTAGCCTACTGTAGTCTACACTACTTTATTAATGGGTAAAACAGGTCTATGTAGCCTACTGTAGTCTACACTACTTTATTAATGGGTAAAACAGGTATATGTAGCCTACTGTAGTCTACACTACTTTATTAATGGGGTAAAACAGGTCTATGTAGCCTACTGTAGTCTACACTACTTTATTAATGGGTAAAACAGGTCTATGTAGCCTACTGTAGTCTACACTACTTTATTAATGGGTAAAACAGGTCTATGTAGCCTACTGTAGTCTACACTACTTTATTAATGGGTAAAACAGGTCTATGTAGCCTATTGGAGTCTACACTACTTTATTAATGGGTAAAACAGGTCTATGTAGCCTACTGTAGTCTACACTACTTTATTAATGGGTAAAACAGGTCTATGTAGCCTACTGTAGTCTACACTACTTTATTAATGGGGTAATACAGGTCTATGTAGTCTACACTACTTTATTAATGGGTAAAACAGGTCTTTGTAGCCTACTGTAGTCTACACTACTTTATTAATGGGTAAAACAGGTCTATGTATACTACTGTAGTCTACACTACTTTATTAATGGGTAAAACAGGTCTATGTAGCCTACTGTAGTCTACACTACTTTATTAATGGGTAAAACAGGTCTATGTAGCCTACTGTAGTCTGCACTACTTTATTAATGGGTAAAACAGGTCTATGTAGCCTACTGTAGTCTACACTACTTTATTAATGGGTAGAACAGGTCTATGTAGTCTACACTACTTTATTAATGGGTAAAACAGGTCTATGTAGCCTACTGTAGTCTACACTACTTTATTAATGGGTAAAACAGGTCTATGAAGCCTACTTTATTAATGGGTAAAACAGGTCTATGTAGCCTACTGTAGTCTACACTACTTTATTAATGGGTAGAACAGGACTATGTAGTCTACACTACTTTATTAATGGGTAAAACAGGTCTATGTAGCCTACTGTAGTCTACACTACTTTATTAATGGGTAAAACAGGTCTATGTAGCCTACTGTAGTCTACACTACTTTATTAATGGGTAGAACAGGTCTATGTAGTCTACTTTACTTTATTAATGGGTAAAACAGGTCTATGTAGCCTACTGTAGTCTACACTACTTTATTAATGGGTAAAACAGGTCTATGTATCCTACTGTAGTCTACACTACTTTATTAATGGCTAAAACAGGTCTATGTAGCCTACTGTAGTCTACACTACTTTATTAATGGGTAAAACAGGTCTATGTAGCCTACTGTAGTCTACACTACTTTATTAATTGGAAAAACAGGTCTATGTAGCCTACTGTAGTCTACTCTACTTTATTAATGGGGTAAAACAGGTCTATGTAGCCTACTGTAATCTACACTACTTTATTAATGGGTAAAACAGGTCTATGTAGCCTACTGTAGTCTACACTACTTTATTAATGGGTAAAACAGGTCTATGTAGTCTACTGTAGTCTACACTACTTTATTAATGGGTATAACAGGTATATGTATCCTACTGTAGTCTACACTACTTTATTAATGGGTAAAACAGGTCTATGTAGCCTACTGTAGTCTACACTACTTTATTAATGGGTAAAACAGGTCTATGTAGCCTACTGTAGTCTACACTACTTTATTAATGGGTATAACAGGTCTATGTAGCCTACTGTAGTCTACACTACTTTATTAATGGGTAAAACAGGTCTATGTAGCCTACTGTAGTCTGCACTACTTTATTAATGGGTAAAACAGGTCTATGTAGCCTACTGTAGTCTACACTACTTTATTAATGGGTAAAACAGGTCTATGTAGCCTACTGTAGTCTACACTACTTTATTAATGGGTAAAACAGGTCTATGTAGCCTACTGTAGTCTACACTACGTTATTAATGGGTAAAACAGGTCTATGTAGCCTACTGTAGTCTACACTACTTTACTAATGGGTAAAACAGGTCTATGTAGCCTACTGTAGTCTACACTACTTTATTATTGGGTAAAACAGGTCTATGTAGCCTACTGTAGTCTAAACTACTTTATTAATTGGTAAAACAGGTCTATGTAGCCTACTGTAGTCTACACTACTTTATTAATGGGTAAAACAGGTCTATGTAGCCTACTGTAGTCTACACTACTTTATTAATGGGTAAAACAGGTCTATGTAGCCTACTGTAGTCTACACTACTTTATTAATGGGTAAAACAGGTCTATGTAGCCTACTGTAGTCTACACTACTTTATTAATGGGTAAAACAGGTCTATGTAGCCTACTGTAGTCTACACTACTTTATTAATGGGGTAATACAGGTCTATGTAGTCTACACTACTTTATTAATGGGTAAAACAGGTCTTTGTAGCCTACTGTAGTCTACACTACTTTATTAATGGGTAAAACAGGTCTATGTATACTACTGTAGTCTACACTACTTTATTAATGGGTAAAACAGGTCTATGTAGCCTACTGTAGTCTGCACTACTTTATTAATGGGTAAAACAGGTCTATGTAGCCTACTGTAGTCTACACTACTTTATTAATGGGTAGAACAGGTCTATGTAGTCTAGTCACTACTTTATTAATGGGTAAAACAGGTCTATGTAGCCTACTGTAGTCTACACTACTTTATTAATGGGTAAAACAGGTCTATGTAGCCTACTGTAGTCTTTACTTTATTAATGGGTAAAACAGGTCTATGTAGCCTACTGTAGTCTACACTACTTTATTAATGGGTAGAACAGGTCTATGTAGTCTACACTACTTTATTAATGGGTAAAACAGGTCTATGTAGCCTACTGTAGTCTACACTACTTTATTAATGGGTAAAACAGGTCTATGTAGCCTACTGTAGTCTACACTACTTTATTAATGGGTAGAACAGGTCTATGTAGTCTACACTACTTTATTAATGGGTAAAACAGGTCTATGTAGCCTACTGTAGTCTACACTACTTTATTAATGGGTAAAACAGGTCTATGTATCCTACTGTAGTCTACACTACTTTATTAATGGCTAAAACAGGTCTATGTAGCCTACTGTAGTCTACACTACTTTATTAATGGGTAAAACAGGTCTATGTAGCCTACTGTAGTCTACACTACTTTATTAATTGGTAAAACAGGTCTATGTAGCCTACTGTAGTCTACACTACTTTATTAATGGGGTAAAACAGGTCTATGTAGCCTACTGTAGTCTACACTACTTTATTAATGGGTAAAACAGGTCTATGTAGCCTACTGTAGTCTACACTACTTTATTAATGGGTAAAACAGGTCTATGTAGTCTACTGTAGTCTACACTACTTTATTAATGGGTATAACAGGTATATGTATCCTACTGTAGTCTACACTACTTTATTAATGGGTAAAACAGGTCTATGTAGCCTACTGTAGTCTACACTACTTTATTAATGGGTAAAACAGGTCTATGTAGCCTACTGTAGTCTACACTACTTTATTAACAGGTAAAACAGGTCTATGTAGCCTACTGTAGTCTACACTACTTTATTAATGGGTATAACAGGTCTATGTAGCCTACTGTAGTCTACACTACTTTATTAATGGGTAAAACAGGTCTATGTAGCCTACTGTAGTCTGCACTACTTTATTAATGGGTAAAACAGGTCTATGTAGCCTACTGTAGTCTACACTACTTTATTAATGGGTAAAACAGGTCTATGTAGCCTACTACTGTAGTCTACACTACTTTATTAATGGGTAAAACAGGTCTATGTAGCCTACTGTAGTCTACACTACTTTATTAATGGGTAGAACAGGTCTATGTAGCCTACTGTAGTCTAAACTACTTTATTAATTGGTAAAACAGGTCTATGTTGCCTACTGTAGTCTACACTACTTTATTAATGGGTAAAACAGGTCTATGTAGCCTACTGTAGTCTACACTACTTTATTAATGGGTAAAACAGGTCTATGCAGCCTACTGTAGTCTACACTACTTTATTAATGGGTAAAACAGGTCTATGTAGCCTACTGTAGTCTACACTACTTTATTAATGGGTAAAACAGGTCTATGTAGCCTACTGTAGTCTGCACTACTTTATCAATGGGTAAAACAGGTCTATGTAGCCTACTGTAGTCTACACTACTTTATTAATGGGGTAAAACAGGTCTATGTAGTCTACACTACTTTATTAATGGGTAAAACAGGTCTATGTAGCCTACTGTAGTCTGCACTACTTTATCAATGGGTAAAACAGGTCTATGTAGCCTACTGTAGTCTACACTACTTTATTAATGGGTAAAACAGGTCTATGTAGGCTACTGTAGTCTACACTACTTTATTAATGGGGTAAAACAGGTCTATGTAGCCTACTGTAGTCTAGACTACTTTATTAATGGGTAAAACAGGTCTATGTAGCCTACTGTAGTCTACACTACTTTATTAATGGGTAAAACAGGTCTATGTAGCCTACTGTAGTCTACACTACTTTATTAATGGGGTAAAACAGGTCTATGTAGCCTACTGTAGTCTACACTACTTTATTAATGGTTAAAACAGGTCTATGTAGCCTACTGTAGTCTACACTACTTTATTAATGGGTAAAACAGGTCTGTGTAGTCTACTGTAGTCTACACTACTTTATTAATGGGTATAACAGGTATATGTATCCTACTGTAGTCTACACTACTTTATTAATGGGTAAAACAGGTCTATGTAGCCTACTGTAGTCTACACTACTTTATTAATGGGTAAAACAGGTCTATGTAGCCTACTGTAGTCTACACTACTTTATTAACAGGTAAAACAGGTCTATGTAGCCTACTGTAGTCTACACTACTTTATTAATGGGTATAACAGGTCTATGTAGCCTACTGTAGTCTACACTACTTTATTAATGGGTAAAACAGGTCTATGTAGCCTACTGTAGTCTGCACTACTTTATTAATGGGTAAAACAGGTCTATGTAGCCTACTGTAGTCTACACTACTTTATTAATGGGTAGAACAGGTCTATGTAGCCTACTGTAGTCTACACTACTTTATTAATGGGTAAAACAGGTCTATGTAGCCTACTGTAGTCTGCACTACTTTATTAATGGGTAAAACAGGTCTATGTAGCCTACTGTAGTCTACACTACTTTATTAATGGGTAAAACAGGTCTATGTAGCCTACTGTAGTCTACACTACTTTATTAATGGGTAAAACAGGTCTATGTAGCCTACTGTAGTCTACACTACTTTATTAATGGGTAAAACAGGTCTATGTAGCCTACTGTAGTCTACACTACTTTATTAATGGGTAAAACAGGTCTATGTAGCCTACTGTAGTCTACACTACTTTATTAATGGGTAGAACAGGTCTATGTAGCCTACTGTAGTCTAAACTACTTTATTAATTGGTAAAACAGGTCTATGTTGCCTACTGTAGTCTACACTACTTTATTAATGGGTAAAACAGGTCTATGTAGCCTACTGTAGTCTACACTACTTTATTAATGGGTAAAACAGGTCTATGCAGCCTACTGTAGTCTACACTACTTTATTAATGGGTAAAACAGGTCTATGTAGCCTACTGTAGTCTACACTACTTTATTAATGGGTAAAACAGGTCTATGTAGCCTACTGTAGTCTGCACTACTTTATCAATGGGTAAAACAGGTCTATGTAGCCTACTGTAGTCTACACTACTTTATTAATGGGTAAAACAGGTCTATGTAGGCTACTGTAGTCTACACTACTTTATTAATGGGGTAAAACAGGTCTATGTAGCCTACTGTAGTCTAGACTACTTTATTAATGGGTAAAACAGGTCTATGTAGCCTACTGTAGTCTACACTACTTTATTAATGGGTAAAACAGGTCTATGTAGCCTACTGTAGTCTACACTACTTTATTAATGGGTAAAACAGGTCTATGTAGCCTACTGTAGTCTACACTACTTTATTAATGGGTAGAACAGGTCTATGTAGCCTACTGTAGTCTAAACTACTTTATTAATTGGTAAAACAGGTCTATGTTGCCTACTGTAGTCTACACTACTTTATTAATGGGTAAAACAGGTCTATGTAGCCTACTGTAGTCTACACTACTTTATTAATGGGTAAAACAGGTCTATGCAGCCTACTGTAGTCTACACTACTTTATTAATGGGTAAAACAGGTCTATGTAGCCTACTGTAGTCTACACTACTTTATTAATGGGTAAAACAGGTCTATGTAGCCTACTGTAGTCTGCACTACTTTATCAATGGGTAAAACAGGTCTATGTAGCCTACTGTAGTCTACACTACTTTATTAATGGGGTAAAACAGGTCTATGTAGTCTACACTACTTTATTAATGGGTAAAACAGGTCTATGTAGCCTACTGTAGTCTGCACTACTTTATCAATGGGTAAAACAGGTCTATGTAGCCTACTGTAGTCTACACTACTTTATTAATGGGTAAAACAGGTCTATGTAGGCTACTGTAGTCTACACTACTTTATTAATGGGGTAAAACAGGTCTATGTAGCCTACTGTAGTCTAGACTACTTTATTAATGGGTAAAACAGGTCTATGTAGCCTACTGTAGTCTACACTACTTTATTAATGGGTAAAACAGGTCTATGTAGCCTACTGTAGTCTACACTACTTTATTAATGGGGTAAAACAGGTCTATGTAGCCTACTGTAGTCTACACTACTTTATTAATGGTTAAAACAGGTCTATGTAGCCTACTGTAGTCTACACTACTTTATTAATGGGTAAAACAGGTCTATGTAGCCTACTGTAGTCTACACTACTTTATTAATGGGGTAAAACCGGTCTATGTAGCCTACTGTAGTCTACACTACTTTATTAATGGGGTAAAACAGGTCTATGTAGCCTACTGTAGTCTACACTACTTTATTAATGGGTAAAACAGGTCTATGTAGCCTACTGTAGTCTACACTACTTTATTAATGGGGTAATACAGGTCTATGTAGCCTACTGTAGTCTACACTACTTTATTAATGGGTAAAACAGGTCTATGTAGCCTACTGTAGTCTACACTACTTTATTAATGGGTAAAACAGGTCTATATAGCCTACTGTAGTCTACACTACTTTATTAATGGGTAAAACAGGTCTATGTAGACTACTGTAGTCTACACTACTTTATTAATGGGTTAAACAGGTCTATGTAGCCTACTGTAGTCTACACTACTTTATTAATGGGTAGAACAGGTCTATGTAGTCTACACTACTTTATTAATGGGTAAAACAGGTCTATGTAGCCTACTGTAGTCTACACTACTTTATTAATGGGGTAATACAGGTCTATGTAGTCTACACTACTTTATTAATGGGTAAAACAGGTCTTTGTAGCCTACTGTAGTCTACACTACTTTATTAATGGGTGAAACAGGTCTATGTATACTACTGTAGTCTACACTACTTTATTAATGGGTAAAACAGGTCTATGTAGACTACTGTAGTCTGCACTACTTTATTAATGGGTAAAACAGGTCTATGTAGCCTACTGTAGTCTACACTACTTTATTAATGGGTAGAACAGGTCTATGTAGTCTACACTACTTTATTAATGGGTAAAACAGGTCTATGTAGCCTACTGTAGTCTACACTACTTTATTAATGGGTAAAACAGGTCTATGTAGCCTACTGTAGTCTACACTACTTTATTAATGGGTAGAACAGGGCTATGTAGTCTACACTACTTTATTAATGGGTAAAACAGGTCTATGTATCCTACTGTAGTCTACACTACTTTATTAATGGGTAAAACAGGTCTATGTAGCCTACTGTAGTCTACACTACTTTATTAATGGGTAAAACAGGTCTATGTAGCCTACTGTAGTCTACACTACTTTATTAATGGGGTAAAACCGGTCTATGTAGCCTACTGTAGTCTACACTACTTTATTAATGGGGTAAAACAGGTCTATGTAGCCTACTGTAGTCTACACTACTTTATTAATGGGTAAAACAGGTCTATGTAGCCTACTGTAGTCTACACTACTTTATTAATGGGGTAATACAGGTCTATGTAGCCTACTGTAGTCTACACTACTTTATTAATGGGTAAAACAGGTCTATGTAGCCTACTGTAGTCTACACTACTTTATTAATGGGTAAAACAGGTCTATGTAGCCTACTGTAGTCTACACTACTTTATTAATGGGTAAAACAGGTCTATGTAGACTACTGTAGTCTACACTACTTTATTAATGGGTTAAACAGGTCTATGTAGCCTACTGTAGTCTACACTACTTTATTAATGGGTAGAACAGGTCTATGTAGTCTACACTACTTTATTAATGGGTAAAACAGGTCTATGTAGCCTACTGTAGTCTACACTACTTTATTAATGGGTAGAACAGGTCTATGTAGTCTACACTACTTTATTAATGGGTAAAACAGGTCTTTGTAGCCTACTGTAGTCTACACTACTTTATTAATGGGTGAAACAGGTCTATGTATACTACTGTAGTCTACACTACTTTATTAATGGGTAAAACAGGTCTATGTAGACTACTGTAGTCTGCACTACTTTATTAATGGGTAAAACAGGTCTATGTAGCCTACTGTAGTCTACACTACTTTATTAATGGGTAGAACAGGTCTATGTAGTCTACACTACTTTATTAATGGGTAAAACAGGTCTATGTAGCCTACTGTAGTCTACACTACTTTATTAATGGGTAAAACAGGTCTATGTAGCCTACTGTAGTCTACACTACTTTATTAATGGGTAGAACAGGGCTATGTAGTCTACACTACTTTATTAATGGGTAAAACAGGTCTATGTATCCTACTGTAGTCTACACTACTTTATTAATGGGTAAAACAGGTCTATGTAGCCTACTGTAGTCTGCACTACTTTATTAATGGGTAAAACAGGTCTATGTAGCCTACTGTAGTCTACACTACTTTATTAATGGGTAGAACAGGTCTATGTAGTCTACACTACTTTATTAATGGGTAAAACAGGTCTATGTAGCCTACTGTAGTCTGCACTAGTTTATTCATGGGTAAAACAGGTCTATGTAGCCTACTGTAGTCTACACTACTTTATTAATGGGTAAAACAGGTCTATGTAGCCTACTGTAGTCTACACAACTTTATTAATGGGTAAAACAGGTCTATGTAGCCTACTGTAGTCTACACTACGTTATTAATGGGTAAAAGAGGTCTATGTAGTCTACTGTAGTCTACACTACTTTATTAATGGGGTACCGATTTCGAGCGCTGGTCTGTGTGATGACGAGTTTGAGCTTCAAGGGCCGGCAGAGGATTCCGTTTCTTTCAGCTATGAGGAGCCAGTGTTGGATGAGACTGTTATTTTGGAGGGATGAGACCGTATTGTTATGAAGCTTGTAATACAAATCCTAACGGAAGTGTTACAATGGGATTTAGACCGATAACAGTCATGAATATCTGATGTACATTATATTCCCTTGTATTAATTAGGATTATTTGTTATGTTTCCTTGTAGGATATTAGTTTCAGGATGTATCATCTAGTTATTTAAGGGTGGATTGATAAGGAAATGTGTTTTAATAAATTATTAGAATGTTACAGTCCTGAAACCATAGGTCTGATACCATGTGATGGTATGAAACCATAGGTCTGATACCATGTGATTGTCTGAATCCATAGGTCTGATACCATCGGTCTGATACCATGTGATTGTATGAATCCATAGGTCTGATACCATGTGATTGTATGAATCCATAGGTCTGATACCATGTGATTGTATGAATCCATAGGTCTGATACCATGTGATTGTATGAATCCATAGGTCTGATACCATGTGATGGTATGAAACCATAGGTCTGATACCATGTGATTGTATGAATCCATAGGTCTGATACCATGTGATTGTATGAAACCATAGGACTGATACCATGTGATTGTATGAAACCATAGGTCTGATACCATGTGATTGTATGAAACCATAGGACTGATACCATGTGATTGTATGAAACCATAGGTCTGATACCATGTGATGGTATGAAACCATAGGTCTGATACCATGTGATTGTATGAAACCATAGGTCTGATACCATGTGATTGTATGAAACCATAGGTCTGATACCATGTGATTGTATGAATCCATAGGTCTGATACCATGTGATGGTATGAAACCATAGGTCTCATACCATGTGATTGTATGAATCCATAGGTCTGATACCATGTGATGGTATGAAACCATAGGTCTGATACCATGTGATTATATGAAACCATAGGTCTGATACCATAGGTCTGATACCATGTGATGGTATGAATCCATAGGTCTGATACCATAGGTCTGATACCATGTGATTGTATGAAACCATAGGTCTGATACCATGTGATTGTATGAAACCATAGGTCTGATACCATGTGACTGTATGAAACCATAGGTCTGATACCATAGGTCTGATACCATGTGATTGTATGAAACCATAGGTCTGATACCATGGGGGAGACCTTGCCTGGGACACGGAGAACTTCCCAGTCCCAGGTCTCTCTCTATCTTATTGTTGTGTGAGGGACTCTCCCTATCTTATTGTTGTGTGAGGGACTCTCCCTATCTTATTGTTGTGTAAGGGTCTCTCCCTATCTTATTGTTGTGTGAGGGTCTCTCCCTATCTTATTGTTGTGTGAGGGTCTCTCTCTATCTTATTGTTGTGTGAGGGACTCTCCCTATCTTATTGTTGTGTGAGGGTCTCTCTCTATCTTATTGTTGTGTGAGGGACTCTCCTTATTGTTGTGTGAGGACTCTATCTTATTGTTGTGTGAGGGACTCTCCCTATCTTATTGTTGTGTGAGGGTCTCTCCCTATCTTATTGTTGTGTGAGGGTCTCTCCCTATCTTATTGTTGTGTGAGGGTCTCTCTCTATCTTATTGTTGTGTGATTGACTCTCTCTATCTTATTGTTGTGTCTCCGTCCCTGTGACTCCGCCTTTTCTTTCTAATCTGCTTTTTAATCTTCAGTCCTTCATTCAGGGGAGAAATAGAATAGCTCTCTCTCTCTCTCTCTCTCTCTCTCTCTCTCTCTCGACACATTCCCTGTTTAATCTCAGAGCATCTTCAGTCCTTCATTCTAGGGAGAAATATAATCTCTCTCTCTCTCTCTCATGGATTTAGCCTCAGATATGAAAGACAGGGAACGGTAACACTTTACAATAATGGTACATTAGTTAATGCATTAGTTAACCTGAATAAATAAATAATTCATTGAATATCTACTAAGTATTTATTAATTGTATGCATAATTACTAAACCATAAAAAATGCATTAATAAATTATTTTAAAAAGCTGATAATTCATGTTAATAGTTATATAACTGGAATTTCCTGCATCTAAACCATTCAGAAACAAATGGTCTGTTAGGAAGAGTGTTAATCATTATTAACAGTATGATAAGGTTTTATCATGTATCAATTATTTTTAGTGATGCAGGTTCATGTTATTGAGAGATTAACAGTGGTTAGAGCATTGGACTAGTAACCAAAAGGTTGCAAGTTCAAATCCCCGACCTGACAAGGTCTGATCTGTCGTTCTGCCCCTGAACAAGGCAGTTTTAACCCACTGTTCCTAGGCCGTCATTGAAAATAAGAATTTGTTCTTAACTGACTTGCCTGGTAAAATAAAAAAAATGTATCAATTATTTTTAGTGATGCAGGTTCATGTTATTGAGAGATTGTCTTTATTCTAGTTTATAATATCTTACCATTGACTAACTGATGTGCCATGCCAACTAGTTAAGCAATAGGAAATGAAGAAAAACTATTCAGTCATTTATCTTTAATTTCAAAAGCAGGATTAGCAACATCACACAGTTTCATCACAAGTTTAGGTCATGGTGATCTGCAGTGAGTGACAGATCTTGGTTTGAGTATTGAAGTGTAGACTGTTGACCCCTGGAGGTGAGAGGTGAAGTAGACTGTTGACCCCTGGAGGTGAGAGGTGAAGTAGACTGTTGACCCCTGGAGGTGAGAGGTGAAGTAGACTGTTGACCCCTGGAGGTGAGAGGTGAAGTAGACTGTTGACCTCTGGAGGTGAGAGGTGAAGTAGACTGTTGACCCCTGGAGGTGAGAGTTGAAGTAGACTGTTGACCCCTGGAGGTGAGAGGTGAAGTAGACTGTTGACCCCTGGAGGTGAGAGGTGAAGTAGACTGTTGACCCCTGGAGGTGAGAGGTGAAGTAGACTGTTTACCCCTGGAGGTGAGAGTTGAAGTAGACTGTTGACCCCTGGAGGTGAGAGGTGAAGTAGACTGTTGACCCCTGGAGGTGAGAGGTGAAGTAGACTGTTGACCCCTGGAGGTGAGAGTTGAAGTGGCTGGGTCATTTCCTAGCCTAAATTCTTCTGGAACAGAGAGATCTAAACTTCCACTCACAGGGCACGTCGAACCAGAACTTCTCACTTGCAGCGTTCATCTGCAGACAGTCCTCTCCTTCTCCAGCGTTATTGGGCTCACCAATGTTCCAGTTAGTGTAGTCAAATCTGGACCCATCTGACCACATCCATAAGCCCTCCTTGACTGAATCAAAACCTCCAATCCAGGTATCAGGTAAGGTATCAGGCAAACGCTCCACACCGCATGGCCGCGGCCACCCTAATCTGGTGGTCCCAGCGCGCACGACCCACGTGGAGTTCCAGGTCTCCGGTAGCCTCTGGAACTGCCGATCTGCGGCCAACAAGGCAGAGTTCATCTCAGCCTATGCCTCCCTCCAGTCCCTCGACTTCTTGGCACTGACGGAAACATGGATCACCACAGACAACACCGCTACTCCTACTGCTCTCTCTTCGTCCGCCCACGTGCTCTCGCACACCCCGAGAGCTTCTGGTCAGCGGGGTGGTGGCACCGGATCCTCATCTCTCCCAAGTGGTCATTCTCTCTTTCTCCCCTTACCCATCTGTCTATCGCCTCCTTTGAATTCCATGCTGTCACAGTTACCAGCCCTTTCAAGCTTAACATCCTTATCATTTATCGCCCTCCAGGTTCCCTCGGAGAGTTCATCAATGAGCTTGATGCCTTGATAAGCTCCTTTCCTGAGGACGGCTCACCTCTCACAGTTCTGGGCGACTTTAACCTCCCCACGTCTACCTTTGACTCATTCCTCTCTGCCTCCTTCTTTCCACTCCTCTCCTCTTTTGACCTCACCCTCTCACCTTCCCCCTACTCACAAGGCAGGCAATACGCTCGACCTCATCTTTACTAGATGCTGTTCTTCCACTAACCTCATTGCAACTCCCCTCCAAGTCTCCGACCACTACCTTGTATCCTTTTC
Source organism: Oncorhynchus nerka (assembly GCF_034236695.1). Lineage (NCBI taxonomy): Eukaryota > Metazoa > Chordata > Actinopteri > Salmoniformes > Salmonidae > Oncorhynchus > Oncorhynchus nerka. Next base: position 73,911 of record NW_027039999.1, read on the forward strand.
CCTCTCGCTCTCATCCAACACTTCCCACACTGCCCCTACTCGGATGGTATCGCGCCGTCCCAACCTTCGCTCTCTCTCCCCCGCTACTCTCTCCTCTTCCATCCTATCATCTCTTCCCTCTGCTCAAACCTTCTCCAACCTATCTCCTGATTCTGCCTCCTCAACCCTCCTCTCCTCCCTTTCTGCATCCTTTGACTCTCTATGTCCCCTATCCTCCAGGCCGGCTCGGTCCTCCCCTCCCGCTCCGTGGCTCGACGACTCATTGCGAGCTCACAGAACAGGGCTCCGGGCAGCCGAGCGGAAATGGAGGAAAACTCGCCTCCCTGCGGACCTGGCATCCTTTCACTCCCTCCTCTCTACATTTTCCTCCTCTGTCTCTGCTGCTAAAGCCACTTTCTACCACTCTAAATTCCAAGCATCTGCCTCTAACCCTAGGAAGCTCTTTGCCACCTTCTCCTCCCTCTTGAATCCTCCTCCCCTCCCCCCTCCTCCCTCTCTGCAGATGACTTCGTCAACCATTTTGAAAAGAAGGTCGACGACATCCGATCCTCGTTGCTAAGTCAAACGACACCGCTGGTTCTGCTCACACTGCCCTACCCTGTGCTCTGACCTCTTTCTCCCCTCTCTCCCAGATGACATCTCGCGTCTTGTGACGGCCGGCCGCCCAACAACCTGCCCGCTTGACCCTATCCCCTCCTCTCTTCTCCAGACCATCTCCGGTGACCTTCTCCCTTACCTCACCTCGCTCATCAACTCATCCCTGACCGCTGGTTACGTCCCTCCCATCTTCAAGAGAGCGAGAGTTGCACCCCTTCTGAAAAAACCTACACTCGATCCCTCCGATGTCAACAACTACAGACCAGTATCCCTTCTTTCTTTTCTCTCCAAAACTCTTGAACGTGCCGTCCTTGGCCAGCTCTCCTGCTATCTCTCTCAGAATGACCTTCTTGATCCAAATCAGTCAGGTTTCAAGACTAGTCATTCAACTGAGACTGCTCTTCTCTGTATCACGGAGGCGCTCCGCACTGCTAAAGCTAACTCTCTCTCCTCTGCTCTCATCCTTCTAGACCTATCGGCTGCCTTCGATACTGTGAACCATCAACATTTAACATTTACATTTAACATTAACATTTAAGTCATTTAGCAGACGCTCTTATCCAGAGCGACTTACAAATTGGTGCTTTCACCTTAAGACATCCAGTGGAACAGCCACTTTACAATAGTGCATCAGATCCTCCTCTCCACCCTCTCCGGGTTGGGCATCTCCGACGCGGCCCATGCTTGGATTGCGTCCTACCTGACAGGTCGCTCCTACCAGGTGGCGTGGCGAGAATCTGTCTCCTCACCACGCGCTCTCACCACTGGTGTCCCCCAGGGCTCTGTTCTAGGCCCTCTCCTATTCTCGCTATACACCAAGTCACTTGGCTCTGTCATAACCTCACATGGTCTCTCCTATCATTGCTATGCAGATGACACAATTAATCTTCTCCTTTCCCCCCTCTGATGACCAGGTGGCGAATCGCATCTCTGCATGTCTGGCAGACATATCAGTGTGGATGACGGATCACCACCTCAAGCTGAACCTCGGCAAGACGGAGCTGCTCTTCCTCCCGGGGAAGGACTGCCCGTTCCATGATTTCGCCATCACGGTTGACAACTCCATCGTGTCCTCCTCCCAGAGCGCTAAGAACCTTGGCGTGATCCTGGACAACACCCTGTCGTTCTCAACTAACATCAAGGCGGTGGCCCGTTCCTGTAGGTTCATGCTCTACAACATCCGCAGAGTACGACCCTGCCTCACACAGGAAGCGGCGCAGGTCCTAATCCAGGCACTTGTCATCTCCCGTCTGGATTACTGCAACTCGCTGTTGGCTGGGCTCCCTGCCTGTGCCATTAAACCCCTACAACTCATCCAGAACGCCGCAGCCCGTCTGGTGTTCAACCTTCCCAAGTTCTCTCACGTCACCCCGCTGCTCCGCTCTCTCCACTGGCTTCCAGTTGAAGCTCGCATCCGCTACAAGACCATGGTGCTTGCCTACGGAGCTGTGAGGGGAACGGCACCTCAGTACCTCCAGGCTCTGATCAGGCCCTACACCCAAACAAGGGCACTGCGTTCATCCACCTCTGGCCTGCTCGCCTCCCTACCACTGAGGAAGTACAGTTCCCGCTCAGCCCAGTCAAAACTGTTCGCTGCTCTGGCCCCCCAATGGTGGAACAAACTCCCTCACGACGCCAGGACAGCGGAGTCAATCACCACCTTCTGGAGACACCTGAAACCCCACCTCTTTAAGGAATACCTAGGATAGGATAAAGTAATCCTTCTCCCCTCCCCCTTAAAAGACCTAGATGCACTATTGTAAAGTGGCTGTTCCACTGGATGTCATAAGGTGAAAGCACCAATTTGTAAGTCGCTCTGGATAAGAGCGTCTGCTAAATGACTTAAATGTAATGTAAATGTTCAGTACTCTCGAGAATAAACGCTGCTGATAGATTTTAAGACTGGTCTCTGTCCATTTCATGCAAATCAGAGTCTTACAAATTCTTAGGAATTGACAGAGTGTTTAATTTTAATTGGGTATTAAAACATAGAGGAATTTAATTCCTGTAACAATTGGTCCTTCGAGCCGGATCTAAAATACCCGTCTCTGCCATCTGAAGGTCGTACATCGAAAATCGTGCACGAGCGGGTTGGGTCCCGTTATTTAAGACCTGGCCTCTGAATTGAGGGAAAAGACCAGGCCGGTGTACACCCCAGACCGACAGGGACTGTGACTAGATCCAACGAACAGTGCTTTTCCCAGTCGGCGGCAAGGTCAGTAGCCTATATTCTCGATTCTGGGGGGAATGATTTAAGTTCTTTGATTTGATGTTCTAAAATTTGTAGAATTGATCAATAATGGGAGCTTTGCTATTCCCACAGGGTTTTGTATGACCAACATACACTGTTTTTTTTATAACCGATATACACTGGCAGGTTCGAAAAAAACCTGCGGTAATGTGCAATACCGTAAATAAAATAAACTTAATCATGAGAGGCATGTTCGCCCAAGATTAAGAAGGGATATTAAATAGGTGCTGGAGGATAGGACGGTGATCTTGTACAAATAGGATATCAACTAGGCGTGGGGAGACAGGAAGGGAATTCTATGCGGACAAGATAACGGACAAGATAACTTGAATGGTCAATTGAATTGTGGGAGTATTGACCATCGTTCCGATTCAACAAATAGTACTGAAATATCCAAATGAGGAGGAGAGGGAAACCAAAATCAAGAGGAATGGGATGACCAAATCTATAGACAAGAGGTTCCATGCGAGAGGGAATGTAATGACTTTCTTCCTGGGAAGGACCAAAATGCAGCGTGGTTATTTATAAACATCTTTAACCAGTTAGTACTATAGGGGCAGTATTTCATTTTTGGATAAAAAGACGTGCCCGTTTTAAGCGCAATATTTTGTCACGAAAAGATGCTCGAATATGCTTGGAATTGATAGTTTTGGAAAGAAGACACTCTTACGTTTCCAGAACTGCAAAGATTTTCACTGTGAGTCCCCTAGAACAAATGCTTCGGGCAAAACCAAGATGTTTGACCGACCAGGAAATGAACAGGATTTCTGAGGCTACGTTTTCCATGATCGCCTTATATGGCTGTGAATGCGACAGGAATGAACGGACACTTTATCTTGTTTCCCCAAGGTCTCTGCAGCATTGTGACGTATTTGTAGGCATATCATTGGAAGATTGACCATAAGAGACTACAATTGCCAAGTGTCCCGCTTGGTGTCTGCGTGGCAATTGGTGCGCAAAAGTCAGGTCCCAGTATTTTTCCATTCGAATCAGAGAACAAAGCAGGCTTCAAGGACTGGGCTTTCAATGGAGAGATATATGACAAACCACCTTCAGGATTGATTCAAACAACGTTTTCCATGTTTCAGTCGATATTATGGAGTTATTTCGGAAAAAAGTTCAACGTGTAGGTGACTGAATTTTCGGTTAGTTTCGGTAGCCAAATGCATAGTAACAAAACGGAACGATGTGTCCTACACAAGAATCTTTCAGGAAAAACTGGACATCTGCTATGTAACTGAGAGTCTCCTCATTGAAACATCTGAAGTTCTTCAAAAGTAAATTATTTTATTTGATTCCTTGGCTGGTTTTTGTGAATATGTTGCGTGCTAAATGCTAACGCTAAATGCTAAGCTAGCTATCACCACTCTTACACAAATTATTGATTTTCTCTGGTTCAAAATATTTTGAAAATCTGAGACGACAGGATTGTTAAGAAAAGGATAAGCTTGAGAGCAGGCATATTTATTTCATTTCATTTGCGATTTTTAGATTGTAATTGTAAATGAGAACTTGTTCTCAGCTTGCCTACCTGGTTAAATAAAGGTGAAATAAAAATAAAATAAAAATTGGTGGAGATTTTTTCCTCTCTCATTGGTGGAGAGGAGTTATAAACATAATGTTTCCTCTCTCATTGGTGGAGAGGAGTTATAAACATAATGTTTCCTCTCTCATTGGTGGAGAGGAGGTAGAACAGAATGTTTCCTCTCTCATTGGTGGAGAGGAGTTATAAACATAATGTTTCCTCTCTCATTGGCAGAGAGGAGTTATAAACATAATGTTTCCTCTCTCATTGGTGGAGAGGAGGTATAAACAGAATGTTCCTCTCTCATTGGTGGATTGGAGTTATAAACATAATGTTTCCTCTCTCATTGGTGGAGAGGAGGTAGAACAGAATGTTTCCTCTCTCATTGGTGGAGAGGAGGTATAACAGAATGTTTCCTCTCTCATTGGTGGAGAGGAGTTATAAACAGAATGTTTCCTCAGAATGTTTCCTCTCATTGGTGGAGAGGAGGTAGAACAGAATGTTTCCTTGGTGGAGAGGAGTTATAAACTCTCATTGGTGGAGAGGAGGTAGAACAGAATGTTTCCTCTCTCATTGGTGGAGAGGAGGTATAACAGAATGTTTCCGCTCTCATTGGTGGAGAGGATTTAGAAACAGAATGTTTCCTCTCTCATTGGTGGAGAGGAGGTAGAACAGAATGTTTCCTCTCTCATTGGTGGAGAGGAGGTAGAACAGAATGTTACCTCTCTCATTGGTGGAGAGGAGGTAGAACAGAATGTTTCCTCTCTCATTGGTGGAGAGGAGGTATAAACAGAATGTTTCCTCTCTCATTGGTGGATAGGAGGTATAAACAGAATGTTTCCTCTCTCATTGGTGGAGAGGAGGTAGAACAGAATGTTTCCTCTCTCATTGGTGGAGAGGAGGTAGAACAGAATGTTTCCTCTCTCATTGGTGGGTTACAGTATATATTAATAGCTTTTATTTTCAGACCTTGTTTAATTTTTCATCTTTCCCTCCATATCCATTGACATGTTTCCCAAACCTTAACCATTCATAATGAGGCCCTAAGTGGGGGTCAGAATGTTTGTCTTAACCAGCCTGATAAGTCCAACATGTCTGATATGAACATTGACATAAACCCTCTACATACTTGAGTTTCTCCAGTCTGCAGTGTGGATTCTCCAGTCCAGCAGAGAGCAGTCTGACTCCTGAGTCTCCTGGGTGATTGTAGCTCAGGTCCAGCTCTCTCAGGTGTGAGGGGTTTGACTCCAGAGCTGAGACCAGAGAAGCACAGCCTTCCTCTGTGACTAGACAGCCTGACAGCCTGCAAAGAGTCAAATCATATTCAAATCACACTGATATTCTCTGGTGGTGAAAATAGTGGCAGTATATTGTTTTCAACATATTCAGATATATCAGTGTCCTGAAACCTGCCATATATATTCATAAAATAGTGTATCATCATAAAAAATAACAAATGATCAAAGTATTGCCTGCAGATAGAAACATTATAGTACAAATATTTGAGTTGACTGACCAGACCAGTTTAAAAAGCAGTATCAGTCAGAAGACAGACAGTGAGGTATCAGATGTAGATTGTATTGAGTATACAGTCCACACCATATCTATTTAGACAGTGAGGTATCAGATTTAGATTGTATTGAGTATACAGTCCACACCATATCTATTTAGACAGTGAGGTATCAGATTTAGATTGTATTGAGTATACAGTCCACACCATATCTATTTAGACAGTGAGGTATCAGATTTAGATTGTATTGAGTATACAGTCCACACCATATCTATTTAGACAGTGAGGTATCAGATTTAGATTGTATTGAGTATACAGTCCACACCATATCTATTTAGACAGTGAGTTATCAGATTTAGATTGTATTGAGTATACAGTCCACAATATATATTATACTGACCTCAAACACATATGGTGTGGACTATGTGTGTCTGGTAAACACATGTGGATCTGGTGAACAGTTATCACTTGTTGACCAACTACAGGAATACTGACCTCAGAGTCTCCAGTTTACAGTGGGGATTCCCCAGTCCAGCAGAGAGCAGCTTCACTCCTGAATCCTTCAGGTCATTGTTACTCAGATCCAGCTCTCTCAGGTGTGAGGGGTTTGAACTGAGAACTGAGGCCAACTCTTTACAGGATGTGTCTGTGAGTTTACAGACAGTGAGTCTGAAACACAGAAGAAATACAATGACAGACAGGATGTATTAAAATATTTCGCTTAGCTTTCTCTGCTTACACTGTAACCTGTGCACAAATAACGTGTTGGGTTTAGCCTCAGACCAGAGAGGCCTAGAAATGACACATTTTCCAAGTATTGCTTGTAGATAGAAAGATGCATATTAACAAATATGTGAGTAGACTGACCAGACCAGTTTAAAAATCAGTATCAGTCAGAAGACAGACAGTGAGGTATCAGATGTAGATTGTATTGAGTATACAGTCCACACCATATCTATTTAGACAGTGAGGTATCAGATTTAGATTGTATTGAGTATACAGTCCACAATATATATTATACTGACCTCAAACACATATGGTGTGGACTATGTGTGTCTGGTAAACACATGTGGATCTAGTGAACAGTTATCACTTGTTGACCAACTACAGGAATACTGACCTCAGAGTCTCCAGTTTACAGTGGGGATTCCCCAGTCCAGCAGAGAGCAGCTTCACTCCTGAATCCTTCAGGTCATTGTTACTCAGGTCCAGCTCTCTCAGGTGTGAGGGGTTTGACCTCAGAGCTGAGGCCAACACTTTACAGGATGTGTCTGTGAGTTTACAGACAGTGAGTCTGAAACACAGAAGAAATACAATGACAGACAGGTTGTATTAAAATATTTCACTTAGCTTTCCCTGCTTACACTGTAAATAAATGTGTCTCTATACTCCAGCATTTTGGATTTCAGATCAAATGTTTCATATGAGGTGACAGTATATAATGTCACCTTTTATTTGAGGGTATTTTAATACATATCTGTTTCACCATTTAGACTAATAATGAGTGAGAAAGTTAAAGAGGCTACAACAAAACATGCTAACCTCTCACCATTACCAATAACAGAGACTACAACAAAACATGTTAACCTCTCACCATTACCAATAACAGAGACTACAACAAAACATGCTAACCTCTCACCATTACCAATAACAGAGGCTACAACAAAACATGTTAACCTCTCACCATTACCAATAACAGAGACTACAACAAAACATACTAACCTCTCACTATTACCAATAACAGAGACTACAACAAAACATGCTAACCTCTCACCATTACCAATAACAGAGACTACAACAAAACATGTTAACCTCTCACCATTACCAATAACAGAGACAACAACAAAACATACTAACCTCTCACCATTACCAATAACAGAGGCTACAACAAAACATACTAACCTCTCACCATTACCAATAACAGAGGCTACAACAAAACATGCTAACCTCTCACCATTACCAATACCAGAGGGGGTATGATGTTTGTACCTCTAACTTTCTCATTCATCATCATTCACGATTAATTCATAATTATGGTAGCATCCACATGAATGTAGAAGTGTTCAGAAACATCTTCTATTCTTACTGACAATACAAGTGAAGTGACTCCAAAATGACAGGACATTATTCACCATTCAGTTTCTATTAGGAAAAACATCCCAAACACAACCAAGACAAACTGCAAATGAATTCAACAAGTTAGTAGAATCACAAGCTTGATGTAATCACTGCAGGCATGGAATATGGGACCAAATACTAAACGTATGACTACTTTAATACACTATAAGTGAATATAACCGAATAATTACGACTTTTTCAAATGGGAGAACTACATACATAAAGTGCTTTCATATCTGATAATACTGACCTCAGAGTCTCCAGTTTACAGTGGGGATTCCCCAGTCCAGCAGAGAGCAGCTTCACTCCTGAATCCTTCAGGTCATTGTTACTCAGATCCAGCTCTCTCAGGTGTGAGGGGTTTGACTCCAGAGCTGAGACCAGAGAAGCACAGCCTTCCTCTGTGACTCCACAGCCTGACAGCCTGACAAAGAGATCATCATGACTTCACAAACACACTGTTAATTTAACACCAGTAGTGTAGAAGGACAATAGTAGATGCATTTGGTTTATTCTCTGAAACAACATATAGATTCATCTTCCGTTTCCTAGAATTGTATGGTCATATTGTTATACTAATGTGAAAATCAATGCATTTATTCAATATAATATTATATACATATTTTATAATGAATATTTCTTCCTGATGATTAGTTCTTAAATGTCATTTTATTTACTCACAGAGCAGCTCTGGAGGCTTTGACCACTGGCAGCAGCCTCAGAAGACCTTCCTCTGATCTGGAGTATTTCTTCAGGTCAAACACATCCAGCTCCTTTTCTGAAGTCAGCAACACAAAGACCAGAGCTGACCACTGTGCAGGTGACAGTTTGGCTTCGGAGACACTTCCTGAACTCAGGTAGCTTTGGATCTCCTCCACTAGAGAATGGTCTTTCAGTTCATTCAGACAGTGGAACAGATTGATGCTCCTCTCTGGAGAGGGATTCTCCCTGATCTTCTCTTTGATGTACTTGACTGTTTCTTCATGGCTCCGTGAGCTGCTTCTTGTCTTTGTCAGTAGACCTCGTAAGTGCTTCTGATTGGACTCCAGTGAGAGGCCCAGAAGGAAGCGGAGGAAAAGGTCCAGGTTTCCTGTCTCGCTTTGTAAGGCTTTATCCACAGCACTCTTGTAGAAAGTAACTTCAGGCTCGTCGTTTGTTTGCGGTTTGTCAATTAGATTCTCATTGTTGTTGATGAATGAGAGAAACACATATACAGCAGCCAGAAACTCCTGAATGCTCAGATGCACGAAGCAGTACACCTTGTCCTGGTACAGCACACATTCCTCTTTAAAGAGCTGTGTGCACAATCCTGAGTACACTGAGGCTTCATTGACATTAATGCCAGCCTCTGTCAGGTCTTCTTCATAGAAAATCAGATTGCCCTTCACAAGCTGTTGAAAAGCCAGTTTTCCCAGTGACAGAATGCTCTCTTTATGCCAGTGTGGATCTGTCTCTTCTTTCCCAAGATACTTTTCATTCTTCTGTTTGGTATGAAACTCCACAAGGTGTGTGTACATCTCAGTCAGAGTCTTGGGCATCTCTTCTCTCTTATTTTCCAGCATGTGTTCAAGGACTGTTGCAGAAATCCAACAGAAGACTGGAATGTGGCACATGATGTGGAGGCTCCTTGATGTCTTTATGTGTGAGATGATTCTGCTGGCCAGGTCCTCATCACTGAATCTGTTCCTGAAGTACTCCTCCTTCTGCAGGTCATTGAACCCTCGTACCTCTGTCACCTGGTCAACACACCCTGAAGGGATCTTATTGGCTGCTGCAGGTCGGGTAGTTATCCAGAGGAGAGCAGAGGGAAGCAGATTTCCCTTGATGAGATTTGTCAGCAGAACATCCACTGAGGTTGACTCTGTGACGTCCCAACAGATCTTGTTCTTCTGGAAGTCTAGGGGCAGTCGGCACTCATCCAGACCATCAAAGATGAACAGAACTTTGTACTTGTCGTAGTTTGAGATTCTTGATTGTTTGGTTTCCATTGAGAAGTGATTAAGAAGTTCAATGAAAGTGTGTTTGTCCCCTTTCATCAAATTCAGCTCCCGAAAAGGAAATGAAAATACAAATTGGACATCCTGATTTGCTTTTCCTTCAGCCCAGTCCAGAATGAACTTCTGCACAGAGACTGTTTTTCCAATGCCAGCGACTCCCTTTGTCAGCACAGTTCTGATAGGTTTGTCTTGTCCAGTTAAGGGTTTGAAGATGTCGTTACATTTGATTGCAGTCTCTGGTCTTGCTTGTTTCCTGGTTGTTGTCTCAATCTGTCTCAGCTCATGTTCATTATTGACCTCTCCTGTTCCACCCTCTGTGATGTAGAGCTCTGTGTAGATCTTATTGAGAAGTGTTGGGTTTCCTTGTTTAGCGATCCCCTCAAATATACATTGAAACTTCTTCTTTAGATTAGATTTGAGTTCACGTTGGCAAATCACAGCAGGATCATCTGAATCTAGAAATAACACAGAGGATATTAATATTACATCTGTTTTAATGTCTACAGTATTGTAGGACTGTTATAAAGTTTTACATTATAATAATTTATTATCTTAACTGACTGTATAAATGTGTGAATGATTTCATAATGCATTACAGACTGGTGTGACTGATTATATTAGTATTGGTATTATTGATGGTATTATTAATGTTCTCTCTCTCTAAATGAATCACCACAACACATCCCTGCTGCTACTTGATGAGGTCACTAGGTGTTGTGGTAAGGCAGCTACAGCATCATTGAGTTACACAGCTACTTTAGCTGTACTTTAGCTACAGCTTTTAAATGTTATAAAACATCATTCAACATGAGGCAGACAGATCTTACATTTCTCCAGTGTGTCAGCAAGCTCCTTCTGGTTCATTTTCCTCAGGATGTGCAGTGTGATCTTCAGAGCCCCCTCTCTGGCACTGCTCTCCTGCTTCTCATCTTCAGCATCCACCACTTCCTTATCCTGCTTCTGACTCTCTAAGCCTTCTGGGAGTTCTGGACTAAGAATCCTCTTGAACATCTTCAGCTCGTTCTTCACAAATGTCATAATATTCTCTTCAAGCAACTGAAATAAATAAAGTAAATAAGTTAAGCAAGAGAAGAAATGCTTTCTCATTAACACATTAATGAATGATTGACAGATCAACTTTACTTGAGGTAAACAAATACAGATGTACATAACAGGACCACATACACTGAATATGGAGTCCAGGTCTGTTTGATGACTCTGGGAAGACTGACCACTGAGAATCTCTGACTCTGATCTCCCCTGTTGGTTTCTGTGGACAAAACATGAGATTACATCTCCTCATCCAGGGAGTGCACACACACACAGACAAAACATAAATCATATATCTCCCGTCAGGGTTTGTTTTTTTCGACAGAATAGAGTATTCTGTTAACTATTGTGTACTAATGATGGGCCTCTATGACATAAAAGTGACAGAGAAGATGTATGATATCTTTAGGTGAAAGAGCATGAGTTCATGTTACCGTTGGAGAAATGGTTTTAGTTTTAGTTTGGAGCCTTAACCTTTCTATGTATCTGTTGTTCGTCATGTTGAAAGGGGTGTATCTTGGCTATAAAAGACCTTTGTGCTTTTGATTTATCACTCTCAACGGATAATTATAAATGGTGAATCATTGACAAGTCTAGGCTATTGCAAAGCTCGTATTATTAAAGATTTAGTTTATGTGTAACTCTGACTTGTGTGATAAGTGTGTCTCTCCTCATTTGATAGTAAAGAAATTAACCACCACACTCCTCATCCAGGGAGTGCACACACACACACACACACACACACACACACACACACACACACACACACACACACACACACACACACACACACACACACACACGAGGGAATGTTGTTTTTGTTTAATATTGTTTTAGGACTATGAAAATGGATAAAATGATTAGCCTATTGATTATGAAAACAACAACAATAAATGGGAAAATGGGAGGAGAAATGACTAGAGACGGTGTTGTTTAACTCACTGACCAGGACCCATGAGTTCTTCTTACCTTTGTTCAGTAGAAAAGTCTCCCTCTCTAAACAGTATAGGTTGAAGCATAGACCGGTCACTCTTCATGGACACACAGCTGGGTACAGGGGAGGCTGGTCTCTCCTGCTTGATTGGGCTTCAACACAACAGAGACAAACATTACATCTCTCATCTACTCTGAGCTCAGATGGGGAAACAAGTTTCATTCCATAACGCTATATATCACTTTTCAGAAATGTTGGTAAATTAGCTTTTATTCTTTAAATAAATTGTGAAATATCTTGGTGTGTTTTTTCACTATCATGGCATTGGGTTGTTCAATGAAAGACATGCATTTGTTTAAAGTCTATCACTTGATGGTTTCATTTCAGAGAGACAAAGAATCATGTTTTTTCCCTCAAAATGTTATTTAAATGCCTCTCCCAAACGTGACCAACCGGCTGAATTATGTCTTATGTTGCAAAACATGAAATGGTGTTTTTTTTACATCGGATAAAATTAGAGATTAAATAAAACACTACAGTTGAGGAACAATGGGAACGTAATTCTGCTTTGAAAGGTAAATAAAAAAGTTATATATATATAAATATATATATATGTAAGGGATCGGAGGACCAATATGCGGCGTGGCTCTTTTAATAAGAAATAGTACACATGAACAACTGAATACAAAAAACAATAAACGACCGAAACCCGAAACAGTACCGTGTGGCGAAAAAACACAGACACGGAAACAAACACCCACAAACACACAGTGAAACCAAGGCTACCTAAGTATGATTCTCAATCAGAGACAACTAATGACACCTGCCTCTGATTTAGAACCATACTAGGCCGAAACATAGAAATCCCCAAATCATAGAAAAACAAACATAGACTGCCCACCCCATATATATGTACAGTCGGAAGTTGACATACCAAATACATTTAAACTCAGTTTTTTGCCATTTCTGACATTTAATCCCAGTAAAAATTCCCTGTTTTAGGTCAGTTAAGATCACCACTTTATTTTAAGAATGTGAAATGTCAGAATAATGGTATAGACAATGATTTATTTCAGCTTTTATTTATTTCATCACATTCTCAGTGGGGCATAAGTTTACATACACTCAATTAGTATTTGGTAGCAGTGTCTTTAAATTGTTTAACTTGGGTCAAATGTTTCGGGTAGCCTTACACAAGCTTCCCACAATAAGTTGGGTGAATTTTGGCCCATTCCTCCTGACAGAGCTGGTGTAACCGAGTCAGGTTTGTAGGTCTCCTTGCACACGCTTTTTCAGTTCTATCCACATGTTTTCTGTAGGATTGAGGTCAGGGCTTTGTGATGGCCACTCCAATACCTTGACTTTTTTGTCCTTAAGCCATTTTGCCACAACTTTGGAAGTATGCTTTGGGTAATTGTCCGTTTGGAAGACCCATTTGCGACCAAGCTTTAACTTCCTGACTGATGTTTAGAGATGTTGCTTCAATATATCCACATAATTTTCCTCCCTCATGATGCCATCTATTTTATGAAGTGCACCAGTCTCTCCTGCAGCAAAGCACCCCCACAACGTGATGCTGCCACCCCGTGCTTCAAAGTTGGAATGATGTTCTTCGGTTTGCAAGCATCCCCTTATTCCTCCAAACATAATGATGGTCATTATGGCCAAACAGTTCTATTTTTGTTTCATCAGACCAGAGGACATTTCTCCAAAAAGTATGATCTTTGTCCCCATGTGCAGTTGCAAACCGTAGTCTGGCTTTTTTATGGTGGTTTTGGAGCAGTAGCTTCTTCCTTGCTGAGCGGCCTTTCAGGTTATGTTGAAATAGGACAAGTTTTACTGTGGATATTGATGCTATTGTACCTGTGTCCTCCAGCATCTTCACAAGGTCCTATGCTGTTGTTCTGGAATTGATTTGCACTTTTCGCACATTCATCTCTAGGAGACAGAACGCGTCTCCTTCCTGAGCGGTATGGCGGCTGCATGGTCCCATGGTGTTTATACTTGCGTACTATTGTTTGTACAGATGAACGTGGTACCTTCAGGCATTTGGAAATGGCTCCCAAGGATGAACCAGACTTGTGGAGGTCCACAATTTGTTGGCTGATATCTGTAGATTTTCCATGATGTCAAGCAAAGAGGCACTGAGTTTAAAGGTAGGCCTTGAATTACATCCACAGGTACACCTGACTCAAATAATGTCAATTAGCTTATCAGATGCATCTAAAGCCATGACATAATTTTCTGGAATTTTCCAAGCTGTTTAAAGGTACAGTCAACTTAGTGTATGTAAACTTTTGACCCACTGCAATTGTGATACAGTGAATTATAAGTGAAATAATCTGTCTGTAAACGATTGTTGTGTATGTAAACTTCCGGAAGTCATTAAAACCCAATTGTTTACAGACAGATTATTTCACTTATAACTCACTGTATCACTCACTGTATCACAATTCCAAAATATAAAATCTTCTAGTTAATTTGATCACTTTTGGTGTCTGTCAGTTTCATTGTTTGTTATGCTATAAATGGTTATTTTATGTAAATTGATCAAATTAACTAGAAGATTTTATATTTTGAAATTCCGAGTAATTAATACTTTCGTAAGGAATTACACATTATTCAGTACTACTGCAGTTGCTCCATCCTTACCCATCTGTCTATCGCCTCCTTTGAATTCCATGCTGTCACAGTTACCAGCCCTTTCAAGCTTAACATCCTTATCATTTATCGCCCTCCAGGTTCCCTCGGAGAGTTCATCAATGAGCTTGATGCCTTGATAAGCTCCTTTCCTGAGGACGGCTCACCTCTCACAGTTCTGGGCGACTTTAACCTCCCCACGTCTACCTTTGACTCATTCCTCTCTGCCTCCTTCTTTCCACTCCTCTCCTCTTTGACCTCACCCTCTCACCTTCCCCCTACTCACAAGGCAGGAAATACACTCGACCTCATCTTTACTAGATGCTGTTCTTCCACTAACCTCATTGCAACTCCCCTCCAAGTCTCCGACCACTACCTTGTATCCTTTTCCCTCTCGCTCTCATCCAACACCTCCCACACTGCCCCTACTCGGATGGTATCGCGCCGTCCCAACCTTCGCTCTCTCTCCCCGCTACTCTCTCCTCTTCCATCCTATCATCTCTTCCCTCTGCTCAAACCTTCTCCAACCTATCTCCTGATTCTGCCTCCTCAACCCTCCTCTCCTCCCTTTCTGCATCCTTTGACTCTCTATGTCCCCTATCCTCCAGGCCGGCTCGGTCCTCCCCTCCCGCTCCGTGGCTCGACGACTCATTGCGAGCTCACAGAACAGGGCTCCGGGCAGCCGAGCGGAAATGGAGGAAAACTCGCCTCCCTGCGGACCTGACATCCTTTCACTCCCTCCTCTCTACATTTTCCTCTTCTGTCGCTGCTGCTAAAGCCACTTTCTACCACTCTAAATTCCAAGCATCTGCCTCTAACCCTAGGAAGCTCTTTGCAACCTTCTCCTCCCTCCTGAATCCTCCTCCCCCTCCCCCCCCTCCTCCCTCTCTGCTGATGACTTCGTCAACCATTTTGAAAAGAAGGTCGACGACATCCGATCCTCGTTTGCTAAGTCAAACGACACCGCTGGTTCTGCTCACACTGCCCTACCCTGTGCTCTGACCTCTTTCTCCCTCTCTCTCCAGATGAAATCTCGCGTCTTGTGACGGCCGGCCGCCCAACAACCTGCCCGCTTGACCCTGTCCCCTCCTCTCTTCTCCAGACCATTTCCGGTGACCTTCTCCCTTACCTCACCTCACTCATCAACTCATCCCTGACCGCTGGCTACGTCCCTTCCGTCTTCAAGAGAGCGAGAGTTGCACCCTTCTGAAAAAACCTACACTCGATCCCTCCGATGTCAACAACTACAGACCAGTATCCCTTCTTTCTTTTCTCTCCAAAACTCTTGAAAGTGCCGTCCTTGGCCAGCTCTCCCGCTATCTCTCTCAGAATGACCTTCTTGATCCAAATCAGTCAGGTTTCAAGACTAGTCATTCAACTGAGACTGCTCTTCTCTGTATCACGGAGGCGCTCCGCACTGCTAAAGCTAACTCTCTCTCCTCTGCTCTCATCCTTCTAGACCTATCGGCTGCCTTCGATACTGTGAACCATCAGATCCTCCTCTCCACCCTCTCCGAGTTGGGCATCTCCGGCGCGGCCCATGCTTGGATTGCGTCCTACCTGACAGGTCGCTCCTACCAGGTGGCGTGGCGAGAATCTGTCTCCTCACCACGCGCTCTCACCACTGGTGTCCCCCAGGTCTCTGTTCTAGGCCCTCTCCTATTCTCGCTATACACCAAGTCACTTGGCTCGGTCATAACCTCACATGGTCTCTCCTATCATTGCTATGCAGACGACACACAATTAATCTTCTCCTTTCCCCCCTCTGATGACCAGGTGGCGAATCGCATCTCTGCATGTCTGGCAGACATATCAGTGTGGATGACGGATCACCACCTCAAGCTGAACCTCGGCAAGACGGAGCTGCTCTTCCTCCCGGGAAGGACTGCCCGTTCCATGATCTCGCCATCACGGTTGACAACTCCATCGTGTCCTCCTCCCAGAGCGCTAAGAACCTTGGCGTGATCCTGGACAACACCCTGTCGTTCTCAACTAACATCAAGGCGGTGGCCCGTTCCTGTAGGTTCATGATCTACAACATCCGCAGAGTACGACCCTGCCTCACACAGGAAGCGGCGCAGGTCCTAATCCAGGCACTTGTCATCTCCCGTCTGGATTACTGCAACTCGCTGTTGGCTGGGCTCCCTGCCTGTGCCATTAAACCCCTACAACTCATCCAGAACGCCGCAGCCCGTCTGGTGTTCAACCTTCCCAAGTTCTCTCACGTCACCCCGCTCCTCCGCTCTCTCCACTGGCTTCCAGTTGAAGCTCGCATCCGCTACAAGACCATGGTGCTTGCCTACGGAGCTGTGAGGGGAACGGCACCTCAGTACCTCCAGGCTCTGATCAGGCCCTACACCCAAACAAGGGCACTGCGTTCATCCACCTCTGGCCTGCTCGCCTCCCTACCACTGAGGAAGTACAGTTCCCGCTCAGCCCAGTCAAAACTGTTCGCTGCTCTGGCCCCCCAATGGTGGAACAAACTCCCTCACGACGCCAGGACAGCGGAGTCAATCACCACCTTCCGGAGACACCTGAAACCCCACCTCTTTAAGGAATACCTAGGATAGGATAAAGTAAACCTTCTCACCCCCCCCCCCTTAAGAGACTTAGATGCACTATTGTAAAGTGGCTGTTCCACTGGATGTCATAAGGTGAAAGCACCAATTTGTAAGTCGCTCTGGATAAGAGCGTCTGCTAAATGACTTAAATGTAAATGTAATAATTCCAATAGATGGCAGCATAAGACCACAAATGACATTTCAGAAGATTAGTTTAGTTTTCTCCCTGGATACACCACCACTCCCCTCACAGGAAAACTCCTGTGTGCTTCTTTCTGTCCCTTTCCACACTGCTAACACAAGAGGAAACACTGAAAAAGCATTTAACAGATTACTGTGAAGTAATATAATGATGATTCATGTTTATTATTACCTGTTTTTATGCTCATGTTTTGAAATTATACTTCATTGATATAACGATTATCAATAAGCCTAAACATTAATTAATTAATTCACCTCTAGAAAAACGTTTTTTCCAGGTACATTCATTGAGTTTGAGTTTGAGTTTATTTTATTTTTACAGGGACAGTGCACATTAATCAACGTTTCAGTAAAAGTGCCGGTTTTAGCCAGCCGGTTAATTTTCAACCGCAGTCCCTGGGCAGGTTATTAAAAACAATTACAATATAGACAATAGCACCATAGAACAAGCAAGACATAGCAACATAGGACAAGCAAGACATAGCATACAGACAGAGCAACATAGAACAAAAAGCAGCAAAACAAAATTCATAAAAGCAACAAAGTGTTTCCACACCTCACAAGCTACAGACAACAGACAACATGGAAAGCGGCAACACACAGCTAGGGACCATGTTCACAAATCTGATTGACCTTTAGCCAGGTCTTCAAGCATTTTGTGAAAGTGTGATATGTGGTGCAGTTATGTGTGTCTGATGGCAGTGTATTCCAGACATGGGAAGCTCTCACAGAGAATGCAGATTTACTAAAGGTGCTTTTCCTTAGGGGAACTATACAGTCACCTCTCATGGCAGACCTTGTGGATCTGCTGCCATATGTCTGGGTTTTCTGTTTAACAAAAATATTGAGTGGAGGGGGAGCCAGGCCATTAAGGATCTTGAATACAAGACATGCGTCGGTGTATTGCACAAGATTTTCCCAACTCAAGAGCTCATGCTTTCTAAGGATGTGACAATGATGATGGCTATTGGGCTTCCTATCAAGCACTTTGAGAGCCTGTTTGTAGACAGACTGAATAGGTTTTAATGTTGTACAGCAAGCTTGGGCCCAACTAGTCAAGCAGTATGTTAAGTGGGGGAGTATCATAGAATTGAAGTACAGTTTTGCTACCTCTGTAGTCAAACAATTTCGTATAAATCGGAAATTAGCTAGGTTGAATTTGGTTATTTGAATTACCTTTTTCACATGCTTTTTAAAAGAGAGGAGTTAGGAGTGGGTTTGTTAGGAGTGTTTATCAGACCATGTGGACACCTCCTAGTGGTCGGGTCATTAGGAGTTTTAATCAGACCATGTGGACACCTAGTGGTCTGGTCATTAGGAATGTTTATCAGACCATGTGGACACCTCCTAGTGGTGGGGTTGTTAGGAGTGTTTATCAGACCATGTGGACACCTCCTAGTGGTCTGGTTGTTAGGAGTGTTAATCAGACCATGCGGACACCTCCTAGTGGTGTGGTTGTTAGGAGTGTTTATCAGACCACGTGGACACCTTCTAGTGATGGGGTTGTTAGGAGTGTTTATCAGACCATGTGGACACCTCCTAGTGGTGGGGTTGTTAGGAGTGTTTATCAGACCATGTGGACACCTCCTAGTGGTCTGGTTGTTAGGAGTGTTTATCAGCCCATGTGTTTATAGCCACTATGCTGCATCAGTTGATACAGGTGATAATGTAGATAGCTTATTGGTTATATGGTCCAATATGTTAATATGGACCATCCATACAGGTTGTATGGTCCACTATGTTAAACTCATTTAACATCTGATAATATACCATCTATACAGGTTGTATGGTCCACTATGTTAAACTCATTTAACATCTGATAATATGGACCATCTATACAGGTTGTATGGTCCACTATGTTAAACTCATTTAACATCTGATACTATGGACCATCTATACAGGTTGTATTGTCCACTATGTTAAACTCATTTAACATCTGATAATATGGACCATCCATACAGGTTGTTTGGTCCACTATGTTAAACTCATTTAGCATCTGATAATATACCATCCATACAGGTTGTATGGTCCAATATGTTGGTATCGTCAGACTGCTTGCGATCAGTAACCGAAAGGTCACTGGTTCGAATACCCGAGCCGTTAAGGTAAAAATCTGTCTGTGCCGTTGACCCATTTAATCCCACACTTTTCCCAGACATGAAAATATCCAAATCAAGTGTCATTAGTAACCCTTTGAAGTAATCAATCATCATTTTTTGACATTTTAAAGGAAAAGTAGCTGAAAAGTGTGTTTTATGGTCGGTCACAATTGTGACCGGTGGGATAATGTTACTGAATTAACATTTTTCTCCTGTGCAGTTATCAAAGTTCTTATGTATCCCAACCAAGTTATTAACACATCTCTGTCACTAGCAGTCTCCAGCCAAGTTATTAACACATTTAAAACTCTGTTACTAGCAGTCCCCAGCCCAGTTATTAACACATTTAAAACTCTGTCACTAGCAGTCCCCAGCCCAGTTATTAACACATTTAAAACTCTGTCACTAGCAGTCCCCAACCAAGTTATTAACACATTTAAATCTCTGTCACTAGCAGTCCCCAGCCCAGTTATTAACACATTTAAAACTCTGTCACTAGCAGTCCCCAGCCCAGTTATTAACACATTTAAAACTCTGTCACTAGCAGTCCCCAGTCCAGTTATTAACCTCTTGCTTCTACTCGGGACGCTTGCGTCCCAACTAGAGCTCTGGAAATGCAAATGCGATACGCTAAATGCTAATAGTATTAAGTTAAAACTCAAAAGTTCATTAAAATACACATGCAGGGTATCGAATTAAAGCTACACTCGTTGTGAATCCAGGCAACAAGTCAGATTTTTAAAATGCTTTTCGGCGAAAGCATGAGAAGCTATTATCTGATAGCATGTAACACCCCAAAAGACCCACAGGGGACGTAAACAAAATAATTAGCATTTCGGCGTTACACAAACCGCACAATAAAATAGAAAACATTCATTACCTTTCACCATCTTCTTTGTTGGCACTCCTAGATGTCCCATAAACACTATTTGGGTCTTTATTTCGATTAAATCGGTCCATATAAAGCCTAGATATCGTTATATGTAGACTGTGTGATAAACAAAAAAAACATTGTTTCAAAACGTAACGTCATTTTTTAAAATTCAAAAAGTCGACGATAAACTTTCACAAAACACTTCGAAATACATTTGTAATGCAACTTTAGGTATTAGTAAACGTTAATAAGCGATAAAATTCATCAGGAGGCGATGTAAAGATCATTAGCTGTCCGTCTGGAAAAATGTCCGGCTAGAAACTCAACGAAAATATCCGGTCCTAGACCAGAGGAGATACGGTGCCCTGCATGTGTTTGACCAAGAAAAAACTCGAAGGGAAATGACAAGACTCTAGACACCGTGTGGAAGCTGTAGGTACTGCAACCTCAGTCAATTAATTGTGGTTCACCTTTATCAATGGGTTCAAGTAGCGCATGGATATATTTTCCCATTTTCAGTGATCAGTTTTTCCTGTGCTTTTTGATGTAAATGCCGTTCTGGTAAAGCCACAGCAGTGATTTAACCAGTTTTATAAACGTCTGAGTGTTTTCTATCCACACAGACTAAGCAAATGCATATACTATATTCCTGGCATGAGTAGCAGGGCGCTGAAATGTTGCGCGATTTTTAACAGAATGTTCAAAAAAGTAGAGGGTCGACTTAAGAGGTTAACACATTTAAAACTCTGTCACTAGCAGTCCCCAGCCCAGTTATTAACACATTTAAAACTCTGTCACTAGCAGTCGCCAGCCCAGTTATTAACACATTTAAAACTCTGTCACTAGCAGTCCCCAGCCCAGATATAAACACATATAAAACTCTGTCACTAGCAGTCCCCAGCCCAGTTAATAACACATTTAAAACTCTGTCACTAGCAGTCCCCAGCCCAGTTATTAACACATTTAAAACTCTCACTAGCAGTCCCCAGCCCAGTTATTAACACATTTAAAACTCTGTCACTAGCAGTCCCCAGCATTGCCACTAGAATGCCTCGTCACATTCTAGTGTGACTATTTTACACATCAAAAACCTTTTATACAACACAATATGAATGTTTTTTTTTTTTACCTTTATTTTACTAGGCAAGTCAGTTAAAGAACAAATCCTTTTTTTCAATGACTGCCTAGGAACAGTGGGTTAACTGCCTGTTCAGGGGCAGAACGATAGATTTGTACCTTGTCAGCTCGGGGATTTGAACTTGCAACCTTTTGGTTACTAGTCCAACGCTCTAACCACTAGGCTACCCTGCCGCCCCATTGGGGCTGTATAGTATGTGTTCTGGAATCACAGCATTGGGGCTGTATACAATGTGTTCTGGAATCACAGCATTGGGGCTGTATACTATGTGTTCTGGAATCACAGCATTGGGGCTGTATACTATGTGTTCTGGAATCACAGCATTGGGGCTGTATACTATGTGTTCTGGAATCACAGCATTGGGGCTGTATACTATGTGTTCTGGAATCACAGCATTGGGGCTGTATACTATGTGTTCTGGAATCACAGCGGTGGCAGGTCTCTTCGATCGTTTGAACACTCAATCTTCTTTATTTTTGATCACTCGCAGCTTTGCCCTTCTGACTGGACCCCTATGGCTTGTAGAGGCCCTTGGCTCTTCTGACTGGACCCTCTGGTGAGTAGAGGCCCTTGGCTCTTCTGACTGGACCCTCTGGTGAGTAGAGGACCTTAGCTCTTCTGACTGGACCCTCTGGTGAGTAGAGGCCCTTAACTCTTCTGACTGGACCCTCTGGTGAGTAGAGGCCCTTAGCTCTTCTGACTGGACCCTCTGGTGAGTAGAGGCCCTTGGCTCTTCTGACTGGACCCTCTGGTGAGTAGAGGCCCTTAGCTCTTCTGACTGGACCCTCTGGTGAGTAGAGGCCCTTAGCTCTTCTGACTGGACCCTCTGGTGAGTAGAGGCCCTTAGCTCTTCTGACTGGACCCTCTGGTGAGTAGAGGCCCTTAACTCTTCTGACTGGACCCTCTGGTGAGTAGAGGCCCTTAACACTTCTGACTGGACCCTCTGGTGAGTAGAGGCCCTTAACTCTTCTGACTGGACCCTCTGGTGAGTAGAGGCCCTTAGCTCTTCTGACTGGACCCTCTGGTGAGTAGAGGCCCTTAGCTCTTCTGACTGGACCCTCTGGTGAGTAGAGGCCCTTAGCTCTTCTGACTGGACCCCTATGGCTTGTAGAGGCCCTTAGCTCTTCTGACTGGACCCTCTGGTGAGTAGAGGCCCTTAGCTCTTCTGACTGGACCCTCTGGTGAGTAGAGGCCCTTAACTCTTCTGACTGGACCCTCTGGTGAGTAGAGGCCCTTAGCTCTTCTGACTGGACCCTCTGGTGAGTAGAGGCCCTTAGCTCTTCTGACTGGACCCTCTGGTGAGTAGAGGCCCTTAGCTCTTCTGACTGGACCCTCTGGTGAGTAGAGGCCCTTGGGTCTTCTGACTGGACCCTCTGGTGAGTAGAGGCCCTTAGCTCTTCTGATTGGACCCTCTGGTGAGTAGAGGCCCTTGGCTCTTCTGACTGGAGACTCTGGTGAGTAGAGGCCCTTAACTCTTCTGACTGGTCCCTCTGGTGAGTAGAGGCCCTTAGCTCTTCTGATTGGACCCTCTGGCGAGTAGAGGCCGTTGGCTCTTCATTATCAACGGGGGAGGGAGGGTCGTGGATGGGGGAGGGTGGTGGATGGGGTAGGTCATCATCACTGATAACGTTGTTCCTGTCATGATCTGTTCGTGATAGGTTCAGCAGATACATTCAACAGCCTGGCTGGCAAATGGCCTGTCTCCCCCTCATAGTCCATATCTGACCCATCGCCATCACAATAACGGAGGACAGCATCTTTCTCATTTTGAGGGATAACTGCAATGTTGCCTTGTCTGGGCCGTCACCTAGATCCAACACATCCAGAACTGGACTCAAAGTCAAACTAAAAGAAAGAACAGAGTAGAAGAACAATAACTATGTGTATCAGTATGTGTAGAACTATGTATGTGTAGAACTATGTATGTGTATCAGTATGTGTATAACTATGTATGTGTATCAGTATGTGTAGAGCTATGTATGTGTATCAGTATGTGTAGAACTATGTATGTGTATCAGTATGTGTATATCTATGTATGTGTATCAGTATGTGTAGAACTATGTATGTGTATCAGTATGTGTATCAGTATGTGTATCAGTATGTGTATCAGTATGTGTATAACTATGTATGTGTATCAGTATGTGTATAACTATGTATGTGTATCAGTATGTGTATCAGTATGTGTATAACTATGTATGTGTATCAGTATGTGTATCAGTATGTGTATCAGTATGTGTATAACTATGTATGTGTATCAGTATGTGTATAACTATGTATGTGTAGAACTATGTATGTGTATCAGTATGTGTATCAGTATGTGTAGAACTATGTATGTGTATCAGTATG
Organism: Oncorhynchus nerka; assembly: GCF_034236695.1. Taxonomy (NCBI): domain Eukaryota; kingdom Metazoa; phylum Chordata; class Actinopteri; order Salmoniformes; family Salmonidae; genus Oncorhynchus; species Oncorhynchus nerka. The sequence goes on from NW_027039999.1 coordinate 97,752, forward strand.
TGTATAACTATGTATGTGTATCAGTATGTGTAGAACTATGTATGTGTATCAGTATGTGTATCAGTATGTGTATCGGTATGTGTATCAGTATGTGTATCAGTATGTGTAGAACTATGTATATGTATCAGTATGTGTAGAACTATGTATGTGTATCAGTATGTGTATCAATATGTGTATTACTATGTCTGTGTAGCTGTATGTGTAGAACTATGTCTGTGTATCAGTATGTGTATCAGTATGTGTATCAGTATGTGTATAACTATGTATGTGTATCAGTATGTGTAGAACTATGTATGTGTATCAGTATGTGTATCAGTATGTGTAGAACTATGTATGTGTATCAGTATGTGTATAACTATGTATGTGTATCAGTATGTGTATCAGTATGTATAGAACTATGTATGTGTATCAGTATGTGTATAACTATGTATGTGTATCAGTATGTATAGAACTATGTATGTGTATCAGTATGTGTAGAACTATGTACGTGTATCAGTATGTGTAGAACTATGTATGTGTATCAGTATGTGTAGAACTATGTATGTGTATCAGTATGTATAGAACTATGTATGTGTATCAGTATGTGTAGAACTATGTATGTGTATCAGTATGTGTAGAACTATGTATGTGTATCAGTATGTGTAGAACTATGTATGTGTATCAGTATGTGTAGAACTATGTATGTGTATCAGTATGTGTAGAACTATGTATGTGTATCAGTATGTGTAGAACTATGTATGTGTATCAGTATGTGTATCAGTATGTGTAGAACTATGTATGTGTATCAGTATGTGTATCAGTATGTGTAGAACTATGTATGTGTATCAGTATGTGTATCAGTATGTTTAGAACTATGTCTGTGTATCAGTATGTGTATAACTATGTATGTGTATCAGTATGTATGTGTATCAGTATGTGTAGAACTATGTATGTGTATCAGTATGTGTATCAGTATGTGTATAACTATGTATGTGTATCAGTATGTATGTATATCAGTATGTGTAGAACTATGTATGTGTATCAGTATGTGTATCAGTATGTGTAGAACTATGTCTGTGTATCAGTATGTGTATAACTATGTATGTGTATCAGTATGTGTATCAGTATGTGTATCAGTATGTGTAGAACTATGTATGTGTATCAGTATGTGTAGACCTATGTATGTGTATCAGTGTGTATAACTATGTATGTGTATCAGTATGTGTATAACTATGTATGTGTATCAGCATGTGTATCAGTATGTGTATCAGTATGTGTATAACTATGTATGTGTATCAGTATGTGTAGAACTATGTATGTGTATCAGTATGTGTAGAACTATGTATGTGTATCAGTATGTATAGAACTATGTATGTGTATCAGTATGTGTAGAGCTATGTATGTGTATCAGTATGTGTAGAGCTATGTATGTGTATCAGTATGTGTATCAGTATGTGTAGAACTATGTATGTGTAGCAGTATGTGTAGAACTATGTATGTGTATCAGTATGTGTATCAGTATGTGTAGAACTATGTATGTGTATCAGTATGTGTATCAGTATGTGTAGAACTATGTATGTGTATCAGTATGTATAGAACTATGTATGTGTATCAGTATGTGTAGAGCTATGTATGTGTATCAGTATGTGTAGACCTATGTATGTGTATCAGTGTGTATAACTATGTATGTGTATCAGTATGTGTATAACTATGTATGTGTATCAGCATGTGTATCAGTATGTATAGAACTATGTATGTGTATCAGTATGTGTAGAACTATGTATGTGTATCAGTATGTGTAGAATTATGTATGTGTATCAGTATGTGTAGAACTATGTATGTGTATCAGTATGTATAGAACTATGTATGTGTATCAGTATGTGTAGAGCTATGTATGTGTATCAGTATGTGTAGAACTATGTATGTGTATCAGTATGTGTAGAACTATGTATGTGTATCAGTATGTGTATCAGTATGTGTAGAACTATGTATGTGTATCAGTATGTGTATCAGTATGTTTAGAACTATGTCTGTGTATCAGTATGTGTATAACTATGTATGTGTATCGTATGTATGTATGTATATCAGTATGTGTAACTATGTATGTGTATCAGTATGTGTATCAGTATGTGTATAACTATGTATGTGTATCAGTATGTATGTATATCAGTATGTGTAGAACTATGTATGTGTATCAGTATGTGTATCAGTATGTATGTGTATCAGTATGTGTATCAGTATGTGTATCAGTATGTGTAGAACTATGTATGTGTATCAGTATGTGTAGAACTATGTATGTGTATCAGTATGTGTATCAGTATGTGTAGAACTATGTATGTGTATCAGTATGTGTATCAGTATGTTTAGAACTATGTCTGTGTATCAGTATGTGTATAACTATGTATGTGTATCAGTATGTATGTGTATCAGTATGTGTAGAACTATGTATGTGTATCAGTATGTGTATCAGTATGTGTATAACTATGTATGTGTATCAGTATGTATGTATATCAGTATGTGTAGAACTATGTATGTGTATCAGTATGTGTATCAGTATGTGTAGAACTATGTCTGTGTATCAGTATGTGTATAACTATGTATGTGTATCAGTATGTGTATCAGTATGTGTATCAGTATGTGTAGAACTATGTATGTGTATCAGTATGTGTAGACCTATGTATGTGTATCAGTGTGTATAACTATGTATGTGTATCAGTATGTGTATAACTATGTATGTGTATCAGCATGTGTATCAGTATGTGTATCAGTATGTGTATAACTATGTATGTGTATCAGTATGTGTAGAACTATGTATGTGTATCAGTATGTGTAGAACTATGTATGTGTATCAGTATGTATAGAACTATGTATGTGTATCAGTATGTGTAGAGCTATGTATGTGTATCAGTATGTGTAGAGCTATGTATGTGTATCAGTATGTGTATCAGTATGTGTAGAACTATGTATGTGTATCAGTATGTGTAGAACTATGTATGTGTATCAGTATGTGTATCAGTATGTGTAGAACTATGTATGTGTATCAGTATGTGTATCAGTATGTGTAGAACTATGTATGTGTATCAGTATGTATAGAACTATGTATGTGTATCAGTATGTGTAGAGCTATGTATGTGTATCAGTATGTGTAGACCTATGTATGTGTATCAGTGTGTATAACTATGTATGTGTATCAGTATGTGTATAACTATGTATGTGTATCAGCATGTGTATCAGTATGTGTATCAGTATGTATAGAACTATGTATGTGTATCAGTATGTGTAGAACTATGTATGTGTATCAGTATGTGTAGAATTATGTATGTGTATCAGTATGTGTAGAACTATGTATGTGTATCAGTATGTATAGAACTATGTATGTGTATCAGTATGTGTAGAGCTATGTATGTGTATCAGTATGTGTAGAACTATGTATGTGTATCAGTATGTGTAGAACTATGTATGTGTATCAGTATGTGTATCAGTATGTGTAGAACTATGTATGTGTATCAGTATGTGTATCAGTATGTTTAGAACTATGTCTGTGTATCAGTATGTGTATAACTATGTATGTGTATCGGTATGTATGTATATCAGTATGTGTAGAACTATGTATGTGTATCAGTATGTGTATCAGTATGTGTATAACTATGTATGTGTATCAGTATGTATGTATATCAGTATGTGTAGAACTATGTATGTGTATCAGTATGTGTATCAGTATGTATGTGTATCAGTATGTGTATCAGTATGTGTATCAGTATGTGTAGAACTATGTATGTGTATCAGTATGTGTATCAGTATGTATGTGTATCAGTATGTGTAGAACTATGTATGTGTATCAGTATGTGTATCAGTATGTGTATAACTATGTATGTGTATCAGTATGTATGTATATCAGTATGTGTAGAACTATGTATGTGTATCAGTATGTGTATCAGTATGTGTATAACTATGTATGTGTATCAGTATGTGTGTATATCAGTATGTGTAGAACTATGTATGTGTATCAGTATGTGTATCAGTATGTGTATAACTATGTATGTGTATCAGTATGTATGTATATCAGTATGTGTAGAACTATGTATGTGTATCAGTATGTGTATCAGTATGTGTAGAACTATGTCTGTGTATCAGTATGTATATCAGTATGTGTAGAACTATGTCTGTGTATCAGTATGTGTATCAGTATGTGTAGAACTATGTCTGTGTATCAGTATGTGTATAACTATGTATGTGACTATGTATGTATCAGTATGTGTAGACCTATGTATGTGTATCAGTATGTGTATAACTATGTATGTGTATCAGCATGTGTATCAGTATGTGTATCAGTATGTGTATAACTATGTATGTGTATCAGTATGTGTATCAGTATGTATATCAGTATGTGTAGAACTATGTATGTGTATCAGTATGTGTAGACCTATGTATGTGTATCAGTGTGTATAACTATGTATGTGTATCAGCATGTGTATCAGTATGTGTATCAGTATGTGTATAACTATGTATGTGTATCAGTATGTGTATCAGTATGTGTAGAACTATGTATGTGTATCAGTATGTGTATAACTATGTATGTATAGAACTATGTATGTGTATCAGTATGTGTAGAACTATGTATGTATAGAACTATGTATGTGTATCAGTATGTGTAGAACTATGTCTGTGTATCAGTATGTATAGAACTATGTATGTGTATCAGTATGTGTAGAACTATGTATGTATAGAACTATGTATGTATAGAACTATGTATGTGTATCAGTATGTATAGAACTATGTATGTGTATCAGTATGTATAGAACTATGTCTGTGTATCAGTATGTATAGAACTATGTATGTGTATCAGTATGTGTAGAACTATGTATGTATAGAACTATGTATGTATAGAACTATGTATGTGTAGAACTATGTATGTATAGAACTATGTCTGTGTATCAGTATGTATAGAACTATGTATGTGTATCAGTATGTGTAGAACTATGTATGTATAGAACTATGTATGTGTATCAGTATGTATAGAACTATGTATGTGTATCAGTATGTGTAGAACTATGTATGTGTATCAGTATGTGTAGAGCTATGTATGTGTATCAGTATGTGCTAAATGACTTAAATGTAAATGTAAATGTAGAACTATGTATGTGTATCAGTATGTGTAGAACTATGTATGTGTATCAGTATGTGTAGAACTATGTATGTGTATCAGTATGTGGAGAACTATGTATGTGTATCAGTATGTGTAGAACTATGTATGTGTATCAGTATGTGTAGAACTATGTATGTGTATCAGTATGTGTATAACTATGTATGTGTATCAGTATGTGTATAACTATGTATGTGTATCAGTATGTGTATCAGTATGTGTATAACTATGCATGTGTATCAGTATGTGTAGAACTATGTATGTGTATCAGTATGTGTATCAGTATGTGTAGAACTATGTATGTGTATCAGTATGTGTATCAGTATGTGTAGAACTATGCATGTGTATCAGTATGTGTAGAACTATGTATGTGTATCAGTATGTGTAGAACTATGTATGTGTATCAGTATGTGTAGAACTATGTATGTGTATCAGTATGTGTAGAACTATGTATGTGTATCAGTATGTGTAGAACTATGTATGTGTATCAGTATGTGTATAACTATGTATGTGTATCAGTATGTGTATAACTATGTATGTGTATCAGTATGTGTATCAGTATGTGTATAACTATGCATGTGTATCAGTATGTGTAGAACTATGTATGTGTAGAACTATGTATGTGTATCAGTATGTGTAGAACTATGTATGTGTATCAGTATGTGTAGAACTATGTATGTGTATCAGTATGTATAGAACTATGTATGTGTATCAGTATGTGTATAACTATGTATGTGTATCAGTATGTGTAGAACTATGTATGTGTATCAGTATGTGTATAACTATGTATGTGTATCAGTATGTGTAGAACTATGTATGTGTATCAGTATGTGTAGACCTATGTATGTGTATCAGTGTGTATAACTATGTATGTGTATCAGTATGTGTATAACTATGTATGTGTATCAGCATGTGTATCAGTATGTGTATCAGTATGTGTATAACTATGTATGTGTATCAGTATGTGTATCAGTATGTGTAGAACTATGTATGTGTATCAGTATGTGTATAACTATGTATGTATAGAACTATGTATGTGTATCAGTATGTGTAGAACTATGTCTGTGTATCAGTATGTATAGAACTATGTATGTGTATCAGTATGTGTAGTCTATGGATGTGTATCAGTATGTGTAGAGCTATGTATGTGTATCAGTATGTGCTAAATGACTTAAATGTAAATGTAAATGTATAACTATGTATGTGTATCAGTATGTGTATCAGTATGTTTAGAACTATGTATGTGTATCAGTATGTATGTGTATCAGTATGTGTATAACTATGTATGTGTATCAGTATGTGTATCAGTATGTGTATAACTATGCATGTGTATCAGTATGTGTAGAACTATGTATGTGTATCAGTATGTGTAGAACTATGTATGTGTATCAGTATGTGTAGAACTATGTATGTGTATCAGTATGTGTATCAGTATGTGTAGAACTATGTATGTGTATCAGTATGTGTAGAACTATGTATGTGTATCAGTATGTGTAGAACTAAATATGTGTATCAGTATGTGTATAACTATGTATGTGTATCAGTATGTGTATCAGTATGTGTAGAACTATGTATGTGTATCAGTATGTGTATCAGTATGTGTAGAACTATGTATGTGTATCAGTATGTGTATCAGTATGTGTATCAGTATGTGTAGAACTATGTATGTGTATCAGTATGTGTAGAACTATGTATGTGTATCAGTATGTGTAGAACTATGTATGTGTATCAGTATGTGTAGAACTATGTATGTGTATCAGTATGTGTAGAACTATGTATGTGTATCAGTATGTGTATCAGTTTGTGTAGAACTATGTATGTGTATCAGTATGTGTATAACTATGTATGTGTATCAGTATGTGTATAACTATGTATGTGTATCAGTATGTGTATAACTATGTATATGTATCAGTATGTGTATCAGTATGTGTAGAACTATGTATGTGTATCAGTATGTGTATCAGTATGTGTAGAACTATGTATGTGTATCAGTATGTGTATCAGTATGTGTAGAACTATGTATGTGTATCAGTATGTGTATCAGTATGTGTTTAACTATGTATGTGTATCAGTATGTGTATCAGTATGTGTAGAACTATGTATAGTGTATCAGTATGTGTAGAACTATGTATGTGTATCAGTATGTGTAGAACTATGTATGTTTATCAGTATGTGTAGAACTATGTATGTGTATCAGTATGTGTATCTATGTATGTGTATCAGTATGTGTATAACTATGTATGTGTATCAGTATGTGTATAACTATGTATGTGTATCAGTATGTGTATCAGTATGTGTATAACTATGCATGTGTATCAGTATGTGTAGAACTATGTATGTGTATCAGTATGTGTAGAACTATGTATGTGTATCAGTATGTGTATCTATGTATGTGTATCAGTATGTGTAGAACTATGTATGTGTATCAGTATGTATAGAACTATGTATGTGTATCAGTATGTGTATAACTATGTATGTGTATCAGTATGTGTAGAACTATGTATGTGTATCAGTATGTGTATAACTATGTATGTGTATCAGTATGTGTAGAACTATGTATGTGTATCAGTATGTGTAGAACTATGTATGTGTATCAGTATGTGTATCAGTTTGTGTAGAACTATGTATGTGTATCAGTATGTGTATAACTATGTATGTGTATCAGTATGTGTATAACTATGTATGTGTATCAGTATGTGTATAACTATGTATATGTATCAGTATGTGTATCAGTATGTGTAGAACTATGTATGTGTATCAGTATGTGTATCAGTATGTGTAGAACTATGTATGTGTATCAGTATGTGTATCAGTATGTGTAGAACTATGTATGTGTATCAGTATGTGTATCAGTATGTGTTTAACTATGTATGTGTATCAGTATGTGTATCAGTATGTGTAGAACTATGTATGTGTATCAGTATGTGTAGAACTATGTATGTGTATCAGTATGTGTAGAACTATGTATGTTTATCAGTATGTGTAGAACTATGTATGTGTATCAGTATGTGTATAACTATGTATGTGTATCAGTATGTGTATAACTATGTATGTGTATCAGTATGTGTATCAGTATGTGTATAACTATGCATGTATCAGTATGTGTAGAACTATGTATGTGTATCAGTATGTGTAGAACTATGTATGTGTATCAGTATGTGTAGAACTATGTATGTGTATCAGTATGTGTAGAACTATGTATGTGTATCAGTATGTATAGAACTATGTATGTGTATCAGTATGTGTATAACTATGTATGTGTATCAGTATGTGTAGAACTATGTATGTGTATCAGTATGTGTATAACTATGTATGTGTATCAGTATGTGTAGAACTATGTATGTGTATCAGTATGTGTAGACCTATGTATGTGTATCAGTGTGTATAACTATGTATGTGTATCAGTATGTGTATAACTATGTATGTGTATCAGCATGTGTATCAGTATGTGTATCAGTATGTGTATAACTATGTATGTGTATCAGTATGTGTATCAGTATGTGTAGAACTATGTATGTGTATCAGTATGTGTATAACTATGTATGTATAGAACTATGTATGTGTATCAGTATGTGTAGAACTATGTCTGTGTATCAGTATGTATAGAACTATGTATGTGTATCAGTATGTGTAGAACTATGGATGTGTATCAGTATGTGTAGAGCTATGTATGTGTATCAGTATGTGCTAAATGACTTAAATGTAAATGTAAATGTATAACTATGTATGTGTATCAGTATGTGTATCAGTATGTTTAGAACTATGTATGTGTATCAGTATGTATGTGTATCAGTATGTGTATAACTATGTATGTGTATCAGTATGTGTATCAGTATGTGTATAACTATGCATGTGTATCAGTATGTGTAGAACTATGTATGTGTATCAGTATGTGTAGAACTATGTATGTGTATCAGTATGTGTAGAACTATATATGTGTATCAGTATGTGTATAACTATGTATGTGTATCAGTATGTGTATCAGTATGTGTAGAACTATGTATGTGTATCAGTATGTGTATCAGTATGTGTAGAACTATGTATGTGTATCAGTATGTGTATCAGTATGTGTATCAGTATGTGTAGAACTATGTATGTGTATCAGTATGTGTAGAACTATGTATGTGTATCAGGATGTGTAGAACTATGTATGTGTATCAGTATGTGTAGAACTATGTATGTGTATCAGTATGTGTAGAACTATGTATGTGTATCAGTATGTGTATCAGTTTGTGTAGAACTATGTATGTGTATCAGTATGTGTATAACTATGTATGTGTATCAGTATGTGTATAACTATGTATGTGTATCAGTATGTGTATAACTATGTATATGTATCAGTATGTGTATCAGTATGTGTAGAACTATGTATGTGTATCAGTATGTGTATCAGTATGTGTAGAACTATGTATGTGTATCAGTATGTGTATCAGTATGTGTAGAACTATGTATGTGTATCAGTATGTGTATCAGTATGTGTTTAACTATGTATGTGTATCAGTATGTGTATCAGTATGTGTATAACTATGTATGAGTATCAGTATGTGTATCAGTATGTGTAGAACTATGTATGTGTATCAGTATGTGTATCAGTATGTGTAGAACTATGTATGTGTATCAGTATGTGTATCAGTATGTGTAGAACTATGTCTGTGTATCAGTATGTGTAGAACTATGTATGTGTATCAGTATGTGTATCAGTATGTGTAGAACTATGTCTGTGTATCAGTATGTGTAGAACTATGTATGTGTATCAGTATGTGTATCATTTACATTTACATTTAAGTCATTTAGCAGACGCTCTTATCCAGAGCGACTTACAAATTGGTGCATTCACCTTATGACATCCAGTGGAGCAGCCACTTTACAATAGTGCATCTAAATCTTTTAAGGGGGGGTGAGAAGGATTACTTTATCCTATCCTAGGTATTCCTTAAAGAGGTGGGGTTTCAGGTGTCTCCGGAAGGTGGTGATTGACTCCGCTGTCCTGGCGTCGTGAGGGAGTTTGTTCCACCATTGGGGGGCCAGAGCAGCGAACAGTTTTGACTGGGCTGAGCGGGAACTGTACTTCCTCAGTGGTAGGGAGGCGAGCAGGCCAGAGGTGGATGAACGCAGTGCCCTTGTTTGGGTGTAGGGCCTGATCAGAGCCTGGAGGTACTGAGGTGCCGTTCCCCTCACAGCTCCGTAGGCAAGCACCATGGTCTTGTAGCGGATGCGAGCTTCAACTGGAAGCCAGTGGAGAGAGCGGAGGAGCGGGGTGACGTGAGAGAACTTGGGAAGGTTGAACACCAGACGGGCTGCGGCGTTCTGGATGAGTTGTAGGGGTTTAATGGCACAGGCAGGGAGCCCAGCCAACAGCGAGTTGCAGTAATCCAGACGGGAGATGACAAGTGCCTGGATTAGGACCTGCGCCGCTTCCTGTGTGAGGCAGGGTCGTACTCTGCGGATGTTGTAGATCATGAACCTACAGGAACGGGCCACCGCCTTGATGTTAGTTGAGAACGACAGGGTGTTGTCCAGGATCACGCCAAGGTTCTTAGCGCTCTGGGAGGAGGACACGATGGAGTTGTCAACCGTGATGGCGAGATCATGGAACGGGCAGTCCTTCCCGGGAGGAAGAGCAGCTCCGTCTTGCCGAGGTGCAGCTTGAGGTGGTGATCCGTCATCCACACTGATATGTCTGCCAGACATGCAGAGATGCGATTCGCCACCTGGTCATCAGAGGGGGGAAAGGAGAAGATTAATTGTGTGTCGTCTGCATAGCAATGATAGGAGAGACCATGTGAGGTTATGACCGAGCCAAGTGACTTGGTGTATAGCGAGAATAGGAGAGGGCCTAGAACAGAGACCTGGGGACACCAGTGGTGAGAGCGCGTGGTGAGGAGACAGATTCTCGCCACGCCACCTGGTAGGAGCGACCTGTCAGGTAGGACGCAATCCAAGCATGGGCCGCGCCGGAGATGCCCAACTCGGAGAGGGTGGAGAGGAGGATCTGATGGTTCACAGTATCGAAGGCAGCCGATAGGTCTAGAAGGATGAGAGCAGAGGAGAGAGAGTTAGCTTTAGCAGTGCGGAGCGCCTCCTGATACAGAGAAGAGCAGTCTCAGTTGAATGACTAGTCTTGAAACCTGACTGATTTGGATCAAGAAGGTCATTCTGAGAGAGATAGCGGGAGAGCTGGCCAAGGACGGCACTTTCAAGAGTTTTGGAGAGAAAAGAAAGAAGGGATACTGGTCTGTAGTTGTTGACATCGGAGGGATCGAGTGTAGGTTTTTTCAGAAGGGGTGCAACTCTCGCTCTCTTGAAGACGGAAGGGACGTAGCCAGCGGTCAGGGATGAGTTGATGAGTGAGGTGAGGTAAGGGAGAAGGTCACCGGAAATGGTCTGGAGAAGAGAGGAGGGGACAGGGTCAAGCGGGCAGGTTGTTGGGCGGCCGGCCGTCACAAGACGCGAGATTTCATCTGGAGAGAGAGGGGAGAAAGAGGTCAGAGCACAGGGTAGGGCAGTGTGAGCAGAACCAGCGGTGTCGTTTGACTTAGCAAACGAGGATCGGATGTCGTCGACCTTCTTTTCAAAATGGTTGACGAAGTCATCAGCAGAGAGGGAGGAGGGGGGAGGGGGAGGAGGATTCAGGAGGGAGGAGAAGGTTGCAAAGAGCTTCCTAGGGTTAGAGGCAGATGCTTGGAATTTAGAGTGGTAGAAAGTGGCTTTAGCAGCAGCGACAGAAGAGGAAAATGTAGAGAGGAGGGAGTGAAAGGATGTCAGGTCCGCAGGGAGGCGAGTTTTCCTCCATTTCCGCTCGGCTGCCCGGAGCCCTGTTCTGTGAGCTCGCAATGAGTCGTCGAGCCACGGAGCGGGAGGGGAGGACCGAGCCGGCCTGGAGGATAGGGGACATAGAGAGTCAAAGGATGCAGAAAGGGAGGAGAGGAGGGTTGAGGAGGCAGAATCAGGAGATAGGTTGGAGAAGGTTTGAGCAGAGGGAAGAGATGATAGGATGGAAGAGGAGAGAGTAGCGGGGGAGAGAGAGCGAAGGTTGGGACGGCGCGATACCATCCGAGTAGGGGCAGTGTGGGAAGTGTTGGATGAGAGCGAGAGGGAAAGGATACAAGGTAGTGGTCGGAGACTTGGAGGGGAGTTACAATGAGGTTAGTGGAAGAACAGCATCTAGTAAAGATGAGGTCGAGCGTATTGCCTGCCTTGTGAGTAGGGGGGAAGGTGAGAGGGAGAGGTCAAAAGAGGAGAGGAGTGGAAAGAAGGAGGCAGAGAGGAAAGAGTCAAAGGTAGACGTGGGGAGGTTAAAGTCGCCCAGAACTGTGAGAGGTGAGCCGTCCTCAGGAAAGGAGCTTATCAAGGCATCAAGCTCATTGATGAACTCTCCGAGGGAACCTGGAGGGCGATAAATGATAAGGATGTTAAGCTTGAAAGGGCTGGTAACTGTGACAGCATGGAATTCAAAGGAGGCGATAGACAGATGGGTAAGGGGAGAAAGAGAGAATGACCACTTGGGAGAGATGAGGATCCCGGTGCCACCACCCCGCTGACCAGAAGCTCTCGGGGTGTGCGAGAACACGTGGGCGGACGAAGAGAGAGCAGTAGGAGTAGCAGTGTTATCTGTGGTGATCCATGTTTCCGTCAGTGCCAAGAAGTCGAGGGACTGGAGGGAGGCATAGGCTGAGATGAACTCTGCCTTGTTGGCCGCAGATCGGCAGTTCCAGAGGCTACCGGAGACCTGGAACTCCACGTGGGTCGTGCGCGCTGGGACCACCAGATTAGGGTGGCCGCGGCCACGCGGTGTGGAGCGTTTGTATGGTCTGTGCAGAGAGGAGAGAACAGGGATAGACAGACACATAGTTGACAGGCTACAGAAGAGGCTACGCTAATGCAAAGGAGATTGGAATGACAAGTGGACTACACGTCTCGAATGTTCAGAAAGTTGAGCTTACGTAGCAAGAATCTTATTGACTAAAATGATTAAAAATGATACGTGTATCAGTATGTGTAGAACTATGTATGTGTATCAGTATGTGTAGAACTATGTATGTGTATCAGTATGTGTATAACTATGTATGTGTATCAGTATGTGTAGAACTATGTATGTGTATCAGTATGTGGAGAACTATGTATGTGTATCAGTATGTGGAGAACTATGTATGTGTATCAGTATGTGTAGAGCTATGTATGTGTATCAGTATGTGTAGAACTATGTATGTGTATCAGTATGTGTAGAACTATGTATGTGTATCAGTATGTGTATCACTATATATGTGTATCAGTATGTATGTGTATCAGTATGTGTAGAACTATGTATGTGTATCAGTATGTGTAGAGCTATGTATGTGTATCAGTTTGTGTAGAACTATGTATGTGTATCAGTATGTGTAGAACTATGTATGTGTATCAGTATGTGTAGAACTATGTATGTGTATCAGTATGTGTATAACTATGTATGTGTATCAGTATGTGTATAACTATGTATGTGTATCAGTATGTGTTTAACTAGATGTACTGTGTTATCTCACCGGTCTCTATTGTTGCCGTCAACATGTTTACTCATTCTATGACCACACTGAACAAAGTCGGGTAATTTCAAATGCATATATCAATACTAGACACCTTAAAGATGATGAGCTTTGTCCTTTCTGAATGTTAACATACTTTACTAACCTTTAGTTTGGGAGCTTTGATGCAGCCATCCTCTTCTCATGGTGCAACCAGGAAGTAAACAGCTCTGGTCACGTGGCAATTTACACTAAAAATGTGACGATTTACACTAAACATGTGAAACTGCACATCTTCATTGAGACCCTTTTTTTCAATAATTGCTGGAAATGCATTGATACGTCATTCAGTAACATTTATAGAGCCTTATAACTGGAAATACATTGATATGTCATTCAGTAACATTTATAGAGCCTTATAACTGGAAATGCATTGATACGTCATTCAGTAACATTTATAGAGCCTTATAACTGGAAATACATGGATACGTCATTCAGTAACATTTATAGAGCCTTATAACTGGAAATGCATTGACTGACATAACTGACATACTTTTTCTATCAAGTGTTGTAACTGACTAAATCAACATGTCAGAAACTCTACCAAGTGTTGTAACTGACTAAATCAACATGTCAGAAACTCTAGCAAGTGTTGTAACTGACTAAATCAACATGTCAGAAACTCTACCAAGTGTTGTAACTGACTAAATCAACATGTCAGAAACTCTACCAAGTGTTGTAACTGACTAAATCAACATGTCAGAAACTCTACCAAGTGTTCAAACTGACTCAACTCTTTTGGGCCTCCCGAGTGGACCAGTGGTCTAAGGCACAGCATTGCAGTGCTAACTTTGCCACGAGAGATTCAGGGTTTGAGTCCAGGCTCTGTCTCAGCCGGCCGTGACCGGGAGACGCATGGGGCGGCGCACAAATGGCCCAGCGTTGTCCGGGTTACGGGAGGGTTTGGCCAGCTGGGATGTCCGCACTAGCGACTCCTGTGGTCGTGGTCGGCCGGTGTACGGTGTTTCCTCTGACACATTGGTGCGGCTGGCTTCTGGGCATTGTGTCAAGAAGCAGTGCAGCTTGGTTGGGTTGTGTTTCGGAGGACGCACGGCTCTCAACCTTCGCCTCTCCAGAGTCTGTACGGGCGTTGCAGTGATGAGACAAGACTGTAACAACCAATTGGACAATTACCATGAAATTAGAAAAAAAATTACCTCGAACACTGAGAGAAAACAAAAACAATAATAATAAAAAGCTTTAAAAACTATTATGGAGCCTCAACCTCATATCCTGTTTACTGTTGTTATCCACAGCCTGCCAGGCTCAGACATAATATCACCTTTGAAATGCAGATGGAAATATTATAGCCGATTATAATATTAACTGAAGTCTGGACACTGACTGTAGGTCTCACCTCATGAAGCGTATTATAATAGTAACTGAAGTCTGGACACTGACTGTAGGTATCATGTAGCCTATTATAATATTAACTGAAGTCTGGACACTGACTGTAGGTATCATGTAGCCTATTAGCAGAGAGAGCAGACAGCAGAGTGAAATAGAACAGTGAGGGCAGAGAGAGAGCAGAGAGAGAGAGAGCAGAGAACAGAGAGAAGAGAGCAGAGAACAGAGAGCAGAGGGAGAAAGAGAGAGAGAGAGCAGAGCAGAGAGTGCAGAGAACAGAGAAAAGAGAGCAGAGAGAGCGAGAGAGCAGAGAACAGAGAGAAGAGAGCAGAGAGGGCAGAGGGAGAGAGAAAGCAGAGAACAGGGGGAGAGAGAGAGCAGAGAACAGAGAGAAGAGAGCAGAGAGAGCGGAAAGACAGGGAGCATAGAGAGAGAGAGCGAGCAGAGAGCAGGCTGAGAGAGAGAGAGAGAGCAGAGAGCAAAGAGAGAGAGCAAAGAGCGAAGAGAGAGAGCAGAAAGCAAAGAGAGAGAGCAGAGAGCAGAGAGAGAGCAGCGAAAAGAGAGAGCAGCAGAGCAGAGAGCAGAGAGAGCAAAGGGAGAGAGGGAGCAGAGAACAGAGAGAGCGCAGATAAAGCAGAGAGAGAGCAGAGAGCAGAGAGGGCAGAGAGAGCAGAGAAAAGAGAGAGAAAGAGCAGAGAGTGAGCAGAGAAAAGAAAGAACAGCAGAGCAGAGAGAGAGCAGAGAGCAGAGAACAGAGAGAGAGCAGAGAACAGAGAGAGAGCAGGCTGAGAGAGCAGAGCGAGAGCAGAGATTCAGAGAGCAGAGAGCGAGAGAGCAGAGAGAGGACAGAAAGAGCAGAGAGAGCAGAGAGAGCGAGCAGAAAGAGAGCAGAGAAGAGAGAGCAGAGGGAGAGAGCAGAGAGAGGCGAGCACAGAGAGAGAGGGCAGAGCAGAGAACAGAGAGCAAAGCAGAGAGAGCAGAGAACAGAGAGAAAAGAGAGCAGAGAACAGAGGGAGAGAGATTCCAGAGAGAGAGCGAGCAGAGAGCAGGCTGAGAAAGCAAAGTGAGAGAGCAGAGAGAGAGAGAGCAGAGAAAAGAGAGAGCAGCAGAGCAGAGAGCAGAGAGTGAGAGAGAGGGCAAAGAGCAGCAGAGAGAACTCTGTTGCTATAGTGACCCTGCATTACACCACTCTGTTGCTATAGCGACCCTGCATCACAACACTCTGTTGCTATAGTAACCCTGCATTACAACACTCTGTTACTATAGTGACCCTGCATTACAACACTCTGTTGCTATAGTAACCCTGCATTACAACACTCTGTTGCTATAGTAACCCTGCATTACAACACTCTGTTGCTATAGCGACCCTGCATCACACCACTCTGTTGCTATAGCGACCCTGCATCACAACACTCCGTTGCTATAGTAACCCTGCATTACAACACTCTGTTGCTATAGTAACCCTGCATTACAACACTCTGTTGCTATAGTGACCCTGCATTACAACACTCTGTTGCTATAGTGACCCTGCATTACAACACTCTGTTGCTATAGTGATCCTGCATTACAACACTCTGTTGCTATAGTGACCCTGCATCACAACACTATGTTGCTATAGTAACCCTGCATCACAACACTCTGTTGTACTAATTGTACAATTTGTTTAATTCTATTCCACATATTTAATTGTTTTGTATTTCATTTCATATTTGTTTCATGTTTCAACCAGTCGCAGGTTAACATCAACCTGACAGAGGAAACGTAAAATCAATAAACAAACTGTTTTCACAATTAACAAGCTTTTCTTGTTTCAAGTATGTTTTATTATGAAAAGTACAATATATCCTTGTATACTTGTACAACTATGGAGCGTATGTCCAGATATAATTGTATATAATTGTACAATTTGTTATTCAACATAAAAGACAACACATTGGTATTTTAACAGTGTTATTGTAAGAGTTTAAATACATTGGAAGAGAGGTCGTGGGTCAAGGTTCTCACAACTATAGGAAGATGCGCAGTGTGTGTGTGTGTGTGTGTGTGTCCAGTGTGTGTCTGTGTGTGTCCTCTGTGTGTGTGTGTGTGTGTGTGTGTGTGTGTGTGTGTCCAGTGTGTGTGTGTGTGTGTGTGTCCAGTGTGTGTGTCCAGTGTGTGTGTGTGTGTGTGTGTGTCCGTGTCCAACGTGTGTGTGTATGTGTGTGTTTGTGTGTCCAGTGTGTGTCCAGTGTGTGTGTGTGTGTGTGTGTGTGTCCAGTGTGTGTGTCTGTGGCAGTGTGTGTCTGTGTGTGTCCAGTGTGTGTGTGTGTGTGTCCAGTGTGTGTGTGTGTGTGTGTGTGTGTGTGTCAGTGTGTGTGTGTGTCCAGTGTGTAGTGTGTGTGTGTGTGTGTGTGTGTGTGTGTTTGTCCAGTGTGTGTGTGTGTGTGTGTGTGTGTGTGTGTGTATCCAGTGTGTGTGTCAAGTGTGTGTGTGTTCGTGTACAGTGTGTGTGTGTGTGTCCAGTGTGTGTGTCCGTGTGTGTGTGTGTCCAGTGTGTGTGTGTGTGTGTGTGTGTATGTCCAGTGTGTGTGTGTGTGTCCAGTGTGTGTGTGTGTGTGTGTCCAGTGTGTGTGTGTGTGTGTCCAGTGTGTGAGTGTGTGTCCAGTGTGTGTGTGTGTGTGTCCAGTGTGTGTGAGTGTGTGTCCAGTGTGTGTGAGTGTGTGTCCAGTGTGTGTGAGTGTTTGTCCAGTGTGTGTGTGTGTGTGTCCAGTGTGTGTGTGTGTGTGTCCAGTGTGTGAGTGTGTGTCCAGTGTGTGTGTGTGTGTGTCCAGTGTGTGAGTGTGTGTCCAGTGTGTGTGTGTGTGTCCAGTGTGTGTGTGTGTGTGTGTGTCCAGTGTGTGAGTGTGTGTCCAGTGTGTGTGTGTGTGTGTCCAGTGTGTGTGAGTGTGTGTCCAGTGCGTGTGAGTGTATGTCCAGTGTGTGTGAGTGTTTGTCCAGTGTGTGTGTGTGTGTGTGTCCAGTGTGTGTGTGTGTGTGTCCAGTGTGTGTGTGTGTGTCCAGTGTGTGTGTGTGTGTGTCCAGTGTGTGAGTGTGTGTCCAGTGTGTGTGTGTGTGTGTCCAGTGTGTGTGAGTGTGTGTCCAGTGTGTGTGAGTGTGTGTCCAGTGTGTGTGAGTGTTTGTCCAGTGTGTGTGTGTGTGTGTGTGTGTGTGTCCAGTGTGTGTGTGTGTGTCCAGTGTGTGTGTGTGTGTGTCCAGTGTGTGTGTGTGTGTCCAGTGTGTGTGTGTGTCCAGTGTGTGTGTGTGTGTCCAGTGTGTGTGTGTGTGTCCAGTGTGTGTGTGTGTGTCCAGTGTGTGTGTGTGTGTCCAGTGTGTGTGTGTGTGTCCAGTGTGTGTGTGTCCAGTGTGTGTGTGTGTGTCCAGTGTGTGTGTGTCCAGTGTGTGTGTGTGTGTCCAGTGTGTGTGTGTCCAGTGTGTGTGTGTGTGTCCAGTGTGTGTGTGTCCAGTGTGTGTGTGTGTGTCCAGTGTGTGTGTGTCCAGTGTGTGTGTGTGTGTCCAGTGTGTGTGTGTCCAGTGTGTGTGTGTGTGTCCAGTGTGTGTGTGTCCAGTGTGTGTGTGTGTGTCCAGTGTGTGTGTGTCCAGTGTGTGTGTGTGTGTCCAGTGTGTGTGTGTCCAGTGTGTGTGTGTCCAGTGTGTGTGTGTGTCCAGTGTGTGTGTGTCCAGTGTGTGTGTGTGTGTCCAGTGTGTGTGTGTCCAGTGTGTGTGTGTGTCCAGTGTGTGTGTGTGTGTGTGTGTGTGTGTCCAGTGTGTGTGTGTGTCCAGTGTGTGTGTGTCCAGTGTGTGTGTGTGTGTCCAGTGTGTGTGTGTGTCCAGTGTGTGTGTGTCCAGTGTGTGTGTGTGTGTGTGTGTGTGTCCAGTGTGTGTGTGTCCAGTGTGTGTGTGTCCAGTGTGTGTGTGTCCAGTGTGTCCAGTCTGTGTGTGTCCACTGTGTCCAATGTGTGTGTGTGTCCAGTGTGTGTGTGTGTGTGTGTATATCACAATGTCTGTGTGACAATTACTATTATTTCAGGGACACTGAGGAGTGGATAGAGGGGCTCAGTGAATGTGGAGGTGAATGTGTTCAGG
Organism: Oncorhynchus nerka; assembly: GCF_034236695.1. NCBI lineage: Eukaryota > Metazoa > Chordata > Actinopteri > Salmoniformes > Salmonidae > Oncorhynchus > Oncorhynchus nerka. The sequence continues at coordinate 116,880 of NW_027039999.1, forward strand.
TGGGTCAGTGTGTCAGAGGAGGCTCTATAGAAGGACAGAGTGCCGGCTGGCCAGTCCAGATACACTCCTACTCTGTGGGAGCTGGAGGGGGGGACGTCTATGGTAGTGAGATTATTATTGTGCCTGGCAGAGTAACTGTTGTCAGAGCAGATCAGAGTCCAGGACTTGTCAATGTATCCAAGACAACAGTCCTCACCCCCTCCTCTCCTGTTTATTCCTTTATATGTCACTCCTATAACAGCCCCTCCCCTCCACTCTGCCTCCCAGTAACAGCGCCCAGTCAGACCCTCTCTACACAGCACCTGCTGCCAGTCCTCAAATCTCTCTGGGTGATCAGGATACGGCTGCTTCTCTCTCCTCCATGTCACCTTTCTGTTCCCCTCAGACAGAGAGAGGTGTCTGTTTACTGTGTTTGGATCCAGTGTGAGATCACAGACATCTGATGGATGAAACCAGACACAATATTAGAAATCATCATCATTCACATTAGAATGTTAACTCACTTTTCACTAATTCATTTAATGTAGATGTTTCTAGGTATCAAAAGGAGAAGTTAAGGTAACTTGAGACTTGTTGAATGATCATATGTTATACTGTATGGTAATATAAAACACACTTATTTTTATTCACATTAATTACACACACACACACACACACACAGACACACACACACACAGACACACAAACACACACACACACACACACACACACACACACACACACACGACACACAGGACACACACACACAGGACAAACACACACTCTGGACACACACACACACACACACACACACACACACACACACGTCAAAGCAACTCTTTGTAAACTTTGGTGTCCCTGATTTCTGCTTCTGTAGAACTACAGCTGATATTTAATATGACCAAGTCAGTAATGATGTTGGTCTTTGACTTTGACTTAACTTGAATTAAGACTTATTCTTAGTCATATTCTTCACAGCAGTCAACACTCACATTTTCTAAGCCCAGGTTTCATTCTGTTCTCTCCACCATGTTCCACACTGTAGCGGTATGCAGAAAGAACAGACAGTCATTGAGGGATACACCTGAACACACACACACACACAAACACTGGACACACACACACACACAAACACTGGACACACACACACACACTGTCAAGCGTTGGCAAGAATGTTTGTGTGTGTGTGACCAGTGTGTGTGTGTGTGGTTCCAGTATGTGTGTGTGTGTGTCCAGTGTGTGTGTGTGTGTGTGTCCAGTGTGTGTGTGTGTGTGTGTGTGTCCAGTGTTTGTGTGTCCAGTGTGTGTATTTGTGTCCAGTGCGCGTGTGTGTGTATATGTCCAGTGTGTGTTTCACATTGGACACACACACACACACACACGGTCAGCATATAACTTTGTCCAAGTGGTGGTCAGAATGTTTGTCTTAACTAGCCTGATAAGTCAAACATGTCTGATATGAACATTGACATAAACCCTCTACATACTTGAGTTTCTCCAGTCTGCAGTGTGGATCCTCCAGTCCAGCAGAGAGCAGTCTGACTCCTGAGTCTCCTGGGTGATTGTAGCTCAGGTCCAGCTCTCTCAGGTGTGAGGGGTTTGACCTCAGAGCTGAGACCAGAGAAGCACAGCCTTCCTCTGTGACTAGACAGCCTGACAGCCTGCAAAGAGTCAAATCATATTAAATCACACTGCTATTCTTTGGTGGTGAAAATAGTGGCAGTATATTTTTTCAACATATTCAGATATATCAGTGTCCTGAAACCTTCCATATATATTCATAAAATAGTGTATCATCATAAAAAATGACAAATGATCAAAGTATTGCCTGCAGATAGAAACATGTATAGTACAAATATTATAGTAGACTGACCAGACCAGTTTAAAAAGCAGTATCAGTCAGAAGACAGACAGTGAGGAATCAGATTTAGCGAAGCACCACATTTAAAACTGTAAGCTTCACTGTCCAAACACATATGGTGTGGACTATGTGTGTCTGGTAAACACATGTGGATCTGGTGAACAGTTATCACTTGTTGACCAACTACAGGAATACTGACCTCAGAGTCTCCAGTTTACAGTGGGGATTCCCCAGTCCAGCAGAGAGCAGCTTCACTCCTGAATCGTTCAGGTCATTGTTACTCAGGTCCAGCTCTCTCAGGTGTGAGGGGTTTGACTCCAGAGTTGAGACCAGAGAAGCACAGCCTTCCTCTGTGAGTCCACAGAATGACAGCCTGACAAAGAGATCATCATGAGGCGGCAGGGTAGCCTAGTGGTTAGAGCGTTGGACTAGGAACCGGAAGGATGCAAGTTCAAACCCCCGAGCTGACAAGGTACAAATCTGTCGTTCTGCCCCTGAACAGGCAGTTTACCCTTGTTCCTAGGCCATCATTGAAAATAAGAATTTGTTCTTAACTGACTTGTTAGTTAAATAAAGGTAAAAAATAAATAAAAAATAACTTCACAAACACACTGCTAATTTAACACCAGTAGTGTAGAAGGACAATGGCAGATGCATTTGGTTAATTATCCGAAACAACATATAGATTCATCTTCCGTCTCCTAGAATTGTATGGTCATAATGTTATACTAATGTGAAAATCAATGAATTTATTCAATATGTTTTTCAATGTAATATTATATACATATTATAATACATATTTTTCTCTAAACTGAATATTTCTTCCTGATGATTAGTTCTTATATGTCATTTTATTTACTCACAGAACAGCTCTGGAGGCTTTGACCACTGGCAGCAGCCTCAGAAGACCTTCCTCTGATCTGGAGTATTTCTTCAGGTCAAACACATCCAGCTCCTTTTCTGAAGTCAGCAACACAAAGACCAGAGCTGACCACTGTGCAGGTGACAGTTTGGGTTTTGAGAGACTTCCTGAGCTCAGGTATCTTTGGATCTCCTCCACTAGAGAATGGTCATTCAGTTCATTCAGACAGTGGAACAGATTGATGCTCCTCTCTGGAGAGAGATCCTCCCCGATCTTCTCCTTGATGTACTCGACTGTGTCTTCATGGCTCTGTGAGCTGCTTCTTGTCTTTGTCAGTAGACCTCGTAAGTGCTTCTGATTGGACTCCAGTGAGAGGCCCAGAAGGAAGCGGAGGAAAAGGTCCAGGTTTCCCGTCTCACTTTGTAAGGCTTTATCCACAGCACTCTTGTAGAAAGTAACTTCAGTAACTTTAGGCTTCTCTCTGAACAGTGAAGAAAAGACACTGGACTTTGTTTGCAGTTCATCCATTAGATTCTGATTGTTGTTGATGAATGAGAGGAACACATATACAGCAGCCAGAAACTCCTGAATGCTCAGATGAACAAAGCAGTACACCTTGTCCTGGTACAGCACACATTCCTCTTTAAAGAGCTGTGTGCACAGTCCTGAGTACACTGAGGCTTCACTGACATCAATGCCAGCCTCCTTCAGGTCTTCTTCATAGAAAATCAGATTGCCATTCACAAGCTGTTGAAAAGCCAGTTTTCCCAGTGACAGAATGCTCTCTTTATTCCAGTGTGGACCTGTCTCTTCTTTCACAAGATACTTTGCATTCTTCTGTTTGGTATGAAACACCACAAGGTGTGTGTACATCTCAGTCAGAGTCTTGGGCATCTCTTCTCTCTTATGTTTCAGCATGTGTTCAAGGACTGTTGCAGAAATCCAACAGAAGACTGGAATGTGGCACATGATGTGGAGGCTCCTTGATGTCTTTATGTGTGAGATGATTCTGCTGGCCAGGTCCTCATCACTACATCTCTTCCTGAAGTAGTCCTCCTTCTGTGGGTCATTGAACCCTCGTACCTCTGTCACCTGGTCAACACACCCTGAAGGGATCTTATTGGCTGCTGCAGGTCGGGTAGTTATCCAGAGGAGAGCAGAGGGAAGCAGATTTCCCTTGATGAGATTTGTCAGCAGAACATCCACTGAGGTTGACTCTGTGACGTCCCAACAGATCTTGTTCTTCTGGAAGTCTAGGGGCAGTCGGCACTCATCCAGACCGTCAAATATGAACAGAACTTTGTACTTGTTGTAGATGGAGATTCCTGATTGTTTGGTTTCCATTGAGAAGTGATTAAGAAGTTCAATGAAAGTGTGTTTGTCCCCTTTCATCAAATTCAGCTCCCGGAAAGGGAATGAAAATACAAATTGGACATCCTGATTTGCTTTTCCTTCAGCCCAGTCCAGAATGAACTTCTGCACAGAGACTGTTTTTCCAATGCCAGCGACTCCCTTTGTCAGCACAGTTCTGATACGTTTGTCTTGTCCAGTTAAGGGTTTGAAGATGTCGTTACATTTGATTGCAGTCTCTGGTCTTGCTTGTTTCCTGGTTGTTGTCTCAATCTGTCTCAGCTCATGTTCATTATTGACCTCTCCTGTTCCACCCTCTGTGATGTAGAGCTCTGTGTAGATCTTATTGAGAAGTGTTGGGTTTCCTTGTTTAGCGATCCCCTCAAATACACATTGAAACTTCTTCTTTAGATTAGATTTGAGTTCACGTTGGCAAATCACAGCAAGCTCATCTGAATCTAGAAATAACACAGAGGATATTAATATTACGTCTGTTTTAATGTCTACAGTATTGTAGGACTGTTATAAAGTTGTACATTATAATAATTTATTATCTCTTAACTGACTGTATAAATGTGTAAATGTTTTCATAATGCATTACAGACTGGTGTGACTGATTATATTATTATTGGTATTATTGATGGTATTATTAATGTTCTCTCTCTCTAAATGAATCACCACAACACATCCCTGCTGCTACTTGATGAGGTCACTAGGTGTTGTTTTGAGAATATGAAATATACTTATTCATGTTACTGAGGGACTTTAGAGGGTCTACACCAGAAGGTAATGGTTATAGGAGGAAGGTATATAGTGGAAGGTCTACACCAGAAGATAATGGGTATAGGAGGAAGGTATATAGTGGAGGGTCTACACCAGAAGGTAATGGTTATAGGAGGAAGGTAATGGGTATCTGTAGGAGGAAGGTATATAGTGGAGGGTCTACACCAGAAGGTAATGGTTATAGGAGGAAGGTATATAGTGGAAGGTCTACACCAGAAGATAATGGGTATAGGAGGAAGGTATATAGTGGAGGGTCTACACCAGAAGGTAATGGTTATAGGAGGAAGGTAATGGGTATCTGTAGGAGGAAGGTATATAGTGGAGGGTCTACACCAGAAGGTAATGGTTATAGGAGGAAGGTATATAGTGGAGGGTCTACACCAGAAGGTAATGGTTATAGGAGGAAGGTATATAGTGGAGGGTCTACACCAGAAGGTAATGGTTATAGGAGGAAGGTAATGGGTATAGGAGGAAGGTATATAGTGGAGGGTCTACACCAGAAGGTAATGGTTATAGGAGGAAGGTAATGGGTATAGGAGGAAGGTATATAGTGGAGGGTCTACACCAGAAGGTAATGGGTATAGGAGGAAGGTATATAGTGGAGGGTCTACACCAGAAGGTAATGGGTATAGGAGGAAGGTATATAGTGCACTCAGATGCAGTGAGGAAGAACAGATATCACTAAGGTTTGTATAGCAACATAGATACATTGGCTGTTCGGCTGCGGAGGAGGAGACTCAGCCTAGGAGAAAGGGAGGAGGAGACTCAGCCTAGGAGAAAGGGAGGAGGAGACTCAGCCTAGGAGAAAGGGAGGAGGAGACTCAGCCTAGGAGAAAGGGAGGAGGAGACTCAGCCTAGGAGAAAGGGAGGAGGAGACTCAGCCTAGGAGAAAGGGAGGAGGAGACTCAGCCTAGGAGAAAGGGAGGAGGAGACACAGCCTAGGAGAAAGGGAGGAGGAGACAGCCTAGGAGAAAGGGAGGAGGGGACTCAGCCTAGGAGAAAGGGAGGAGGAGACACAGCCTAGGAGAAAGGGAGGAGGAGACAGCCTAGGAGAAAGGGAGGAGGGGACTCAGCCTAGGAGAAAGGGAGGAGGAAACTCAGCCTAGGAGAAAGGGAGGAGACTCAGCCTAGGAGAAAGGGAGGAGGAGACTCAGCCTAGGAGAAAGGGAGGAGGAGACTCAGCCTAGGAGAAAGGGTTAAATATCAGTGCTTGTGTCAGATGTTTTGTTGTCTGAATAACAGCTGTACCGACCCTCTGGGAAGAATTAAACTTGGTTAAAGCTTCTCTAGTGTCTGTGAGTTATTTACTCTGAACAATTACAGTGTGAAGGCTGCTACAATATCATGTAGTTACACAGCTACTTTAGCTGTACTTTAGCTACAGCTTTTAAATGTTATAAAACATCATTCAACATGAGGCAGACAGATCTTACATTTCTCCAGTGTGTCAGCGAGCTCCTTCTGGTTCATTTTCCTCAGGATGTGCAGTGTGATCTTCAGAGCCCCCTCTCTGGCACTGCTCTCCTGCTTCTCATCTTCAGCATCCACCACTTCCTTATCCTGTTTCTGACTCTCAAAGCCTTCTGGGAATTCTGGACTAAGAATCCTCTTGAACATCTTCAGCTCGTTCTTCACAAATGTCATAATTTTATCTTCAAGCATCTGAAATAAATAAAGTAAATAAGTTAAGCAAGAGAATAAATGCTTTCTCATTAACACATTAATGAATGATTGACAGATCAACTTTACTTGAGGTAAACAAAAACAAATGTACATAACAGGACCACATACACTGAATATGGAGGCCAGGTCTGTTTGATGACTCTGGGAAGACTGACCACTGAGAATCTCTGACTCTGATCTCTTCTGTTGGTTTCTGTGGACAAAACATGAGATTACATCTCCTCATCCAGGGAGTACACACACACACACAAACACACACACACACACACACACACACACACGGAGGGAATGTTGTGTGTTTAATTGTTTTAGGACTATGAGAATGGACAAAAGGATTAGCATATGGATTATGAAAACAACAACAATAAATGGGAAAATGGGATAGGAGAAATGACTAGAGAGAGTGTTGTTTAACTCACTGACCAGGACCCATGAGTACTTCTTACCTTTGTTCAGTAGAAAAGTCTCCCTCTCTAAAGGATATAGGAGGATTCATAGACCGGTCACTCTTCATAGACACACAGCTGGGAACAGGGGAGGCTGGTCTCTCCTGCTTGATTGGTCTTCAACACAACAGAGACAAACATTACATCTCTCATCTACTCTGAGCTCAGATGGGGAAACATAAGAGTTTCATTCCAAAACACTATATATCACTTTTCAGAAATGTTAGTAAATTAGCTTTTATTGTTCAAAGCATTTCTGAAAGAGATTGGTGTGTTTTTTCTCTATCTAATCATGGGGTTGTTCACTATCTAATCATGGGGTTGTTCACTATCTAATCATGGGGTTGTTCACTATCTAATCATGGGGTTGTTCACTATCTAATCATGGGGTTGTTCACTATCTAATCATGGGGTTGTTCACTATCTAATCATGACATGGGGTTGTTCACTATCTAATCATGGGGTTGTTCACTATCTAATCATGGGGTTGTTCACTATCTAATCATGGGGTTGTTCACTATCTAATCATGGGGTTGTTCACTATCTAATCATGGGGTTGTTCACTATCTAATCATGGGGTTGTTCACTATCTAATCATGGGATTGTTCACTATCTAATCATGGGATTGTTCACTATCTAATCATGGGGTTGTTCACTATCTAATCATGGGGTTGTTCACTATCTAATCATGGGGTTGTTCACTATCTAATCATGGGGTTGTTCACTATCTAATCATGACATGGGGTTGTCCCCTATCTAATCATGGGGTTGTTCACTAGCTAATCATGGGGTTGTTCACTATCTAATCATGGGATTGTTCACTATCTAATCATGACATGGGGTTGTTCACTATCTAATCATGGGGTTGTTCTCTATCTAATCATGGGGTTGTCCCCTATCTAATCATGGGGTTGTTCACTATCTAATCATGGGGTTGTTCACTATCTAATCATGGGGTTGTTCACTATCTAATCATGGGATTGTTCACTATCTAATCATGGGGTTGTTCACTATCTAATCATGACATGGGGTTGTTCACTATCTAATCATGACATGGGGTTGTTCACTATCTAATCATGACATGGGATTGTTCACTATCTAATCATGGGGTTGTTCACTATCTAATCATGGGGTTGTTCTCTATCTAATCATGGGGTTGTCCCCTATCTAATCATGGGGTTGTTCACTATCTAATCATGGGGTTGTTCACTATCTAATCATGGGGTTGTTCACTATCTAATCATGGGGTTGTTCACTATCTAATCATGGGGTTGTTCACTATCTAATCATGGGATTGTTCACTATCTAATCATGGGGTTGTTCACTATCTAATCATGGGGTTGTTCACTATCTAATCATGGGGTTGTTCACTATCTAATCATGGGGTTGTTCACTATCTAATCATGGGGTTGTTCACTATCTAATCATGGGGTTGTTCACTATCTAATCATGGGGTTGTTCACTATCTAATCATGGGGTTGTTCACTATCTAATCATGGGGTTGTTCACTATCTAATCATGGGGTTGTTCACTATCTAATCATGGGGTTGTTCACTATCTAATCATGGGGTTGTTCACTATCTAATCATGGGGTTGTTCACTATCTAATCATGGGGTTGTTCACTATCTAATCATGGGGTTGTTCACTATCTAATCATGGGGTTGTTCACTATTTAATCATGGGGTTGTTCACTATCTAATCATGGGATTGTTCACTATCTAATCATGGGGTTGTTCACTATCTAATCATGGGGTTGTTCACTATCTAATCATGGGGTTGTTCACTATCTAATCATGGGGTTGTTCACTATCTAATCATGGGGTTGTTCACTATCTAATCATGGGGTTGTTCACTATCTAATCATGGGGTTGTTCACTATCTAATCATGGGGTTGTTCACTATCTAATCATGGGATTGTTCACTATCTAATCATGGGATTGTTCTCTATCTAATCATGGGATTGTTCTCTATCTAATCATGGGGTTGTTCACTAGCTAATCATGGGGTTGTTCACTATCTAATCATGGGATTGTTCACTATCTAATCATGGGGTTGTTCACTATCTAATCATGGGATTGTTCACTATCTAATCATGGGGTTGTTCACTAGCTAATCATGGGGTTGTTCACTATCTAATCATGGGATTGTTCACTATCTAATCATGGGGTTGTTCTCTATCTAATCATGGGGTTGTTCACTATCTAATCATGGGGTTGTTCAATGACAGATATGTATTTGTTTAAAATCACTTGATGTCTTCATTTCAGAGAGACAAATAATCATGTTTTTTTTCCGCAAAATGCTATATATTTGCCTCACTCTCAAATGTTACCGACCGGAATAATGAGGCTATAAGGATTACCAGTACTGAGTCAATGTGCAGGGTACCAGGTAGTTGAGGTAATAATGAGACTATAAGGAGAACCAGTACTGAGTCAATGTGCAGGGTAACAGGTAGTTGAGGTAATAATGAGACTATAAGGAGTACCAGAACTGAGTCAATGTGCAGGGTACCAGGTAGTTGAGGTAATAATGAGACTATAAGGAGTACCAGTACTGAGTCAATGTGCAGGGTACCAGGTAGTTGAGGTAATAATGAGGCTATAAGGAGTACCAGTACTGAGTCAATGTGCAGGGTACCAGGTAGTTGAGGTAATAATGAGACTATAAGGAGTACCAGTACTGAGTCAATGTGCAGGGTACCAGGTAGTTGAGGTAATAATGAGACTATAAGGAGTACCAGTACTGAGTCAATGTGCAGGGTACCAGGTAGTTGAGGTAATAATGAGACTATAAGGAGTACCAGTACTGAGTCAATGTGCAGGGTACCAGGTAGTTGAGGTAATAATGAGACTATAAGGAGAACCAGTACTGAGTCAATGTGCAGGGTACCAGGTAGTTGAGGTAATAATGAGACTATAAGGAGTACCAGTACTGAGTCAATGTGCAGGGTACCAGGTAGTTGAGGTAATAATGAGACTATAAGGAGTACCAGTACTGAGTCAATGTGCAGGGTACCAGGTAGTTGAGGTAATAATGAGACTATAAGGAGTACCAGTCCTGAGTCAATGTGCAGGGTACCAGGTAGTTGAGGTAATAATGAGACTATAAGGAGTACCAGTACTGAGTCAATGTGCAGGGTACCAGGTAGTTGAGGTAATAATGAGACTATAAGGAGTACCAGTACTGAGTCAATGTGCAGGGTACCAGGTAGTTGAGGTAATAATGAGACTATAAGGAGAACCAGTACTGAGTCAATGTGCAGGGTACCAGGTAGTTGAGGTAATAATGAGACTATAAGGAGTACCAGTCCTGAGTCAATGTGCAGGGTACCAGGTAGTTGAGGTAATAATGAGACTATAAGGAGTACCAGTACTGAGTCAATGTGCAGGGTACCAGGTAGTTGAGGTAATAATGAGACTATAAGGAGTACCAGTACTGAGTCAATGAGGGAATGTTGTGTTTGTTTAATATTGTTTTAGGACTATGAAAATGGACAAAAGGATTTGGAAAATGGGAGAGAAGAAATGACTAGAGACAGTGTTGTTTAACTCACTGACCAGGACCCATGAGTTCTTCTTACCTTTGTTCAGTAGAAAAGTCTCCCTCTCTAAAGTGTATAGGTTGATGCATAGACTGGTCACTCTTCATGGACACACAGCTGGGAACAGGGGAGGCTGGTCTCTCCTGCTTGATTGGACTTCAACACAACAGAGACAAACATTATATCTCTCATCTACTCTGAGCTCAGATGGGGAAACATAAGAAGAGTTTCACAAATAGAACTGACTTCCAGACGTTAGTTAACACGCGCGAGCAGTGTGTCATTTTTAATGACGAGATTAATTTATCGACGCGAGCGTTGTAGTCAGTCTGTCAGCCCCGCTAAAAGGCTGGTGTCGTTACTCTGCCTTCTCCGGGGGATGTTGAGGTAAATTTACTAACCGGGAGGGTTTGAATGATGTAATTTATTGGAGGGCTGGAAGACGCACTCTCGAGGTTGTTTACTCACAATATCAGATATTAAATATATTTTTTATAATGAATGTATACTGAGGTTGAAGTTCTGACTAGTGATTATTTACCCGGTGTTCAATACCTGCTATTGAGGCGTCCTGAAAATAATATTCAAAAGTTCGGTCCTTGGACACAGAGGGTTTAAACACTAAAGAAACAACCGGGGAGCCGGTGATGATGTAGTGGTAGCTATGGTAACTAGGATGCTGCTGGTAGAGTAGCTAGCTAGCTTACCGAGCTGTAACGACTAGCTAGGATAACTAGGATGCTGCTGGTAGAGTAGCTAGCTAGCTTACCGAGCTGTACCGAATAGCTAGGATAACTAGGATGCTGCTGGTAGAGTAGCTAGCTAGCTTACCGAGCTGTACCGAATAGCTAGGATAACTAGGATGCTGCTGGTAGAGTAGCTAGCTAGCTTACCGAGCTGTACCGACTAGCTTGGTTAGTTAGCAGGTCGTTCGTCTGTCCCTCGTCTCGATGATGAATCCGGTGAACCACAAAATGAAACGAGGATAGAGAGTGAAAAGGATCTGGCTACACTCATAATGTCCCTCACCGTAAAGAAAAAAGCAAATTGAACAATAAACTTCGGTGTCTCAACACTAAAACAAACTTATTCCCCAAGATCACCTCAGTCCACTCTGCGCGTAACCGGACAATATCCACACCGAACGTGGACGCGGACAGTTCTGTACGGGGACGCGGACAGTTCCAGAACGCGGACATGAGCAGTGCAACACAATAACCTAAACCCAGTCTTTACAGTGGGTTACATTAGTAATATTCATTTTTTATTATTATGTTTAACAAACATTTTTACAAAATTATAACAACATTTTGAGATCAAACATTCAGTTTTTTTATGACAATATGGCCAAAGTGTCTGAGTAGAAAATTGGTCGTATAAGTGCTGAGAATAAAGACATTTTACACTTATGGGTATAAATGACCTAGTTACCTACCCATTGCCTAAATTACCTACCCACCTAGTCAGTAGATATTTAGGACACCTCGTGAGCTGTCCTAAGTAGTTAAGAGTTAACAGCAGGTGTCTTGATAATACTATAGAATCATGCAGTGAGTCAGTGGTTCCTGAGCCACATGTAATTGCATTGCAGTAGTTAAAAATAATGTTTTTATATTTCTATGTGATCAACCCATAAATAATATAGACCTACATGCAACAGTATGTCTTGTGCTTTTGGCGATGAGTTATGTATGATAATTATGCATAACAAGTGATACCATGTATGCATAGCATTTTGTCTTCATTTTGGCAGATTAACTCATGCTTATTTCTGAAGATTAACTCAGGTTGGAGTTGGAGCTGTGACCGAAGGTGGCTGGTTCGAATCCGGGCCGGGCGCTGGAAAAACAGGTGGAATTGATCTGACCACTGGATGGCTGCTGGGTTCACATCCTCAAAACATGAACCTTTTGTTGATCAGAACTCTAGAGGTTCTTCTTCACTGAACCCAAAAATATATATAACTTTTATTGATTTCATATTTTAAGGAAGTGATAGAAGCCTTTTTATAAGGAACCTTGTTTTCTAAACACGTTTTCTTTTGATGATTTAATTATCTACATCATGTTATTTCAAGTTCTCTCTTTGGAGCGCAACATCATATTGTTAAAAATACTCCTAAATTGGGGATGGATATAAATTGGGCAATTGAAGGTATCTGGGGTGTAATATGTGTTCAATGAAAATGAACATTGTAGGCAACATTATTGGCAAGGGACTTGATGCCTACTATGCCAAAGATATTTAGAGTTGTTCAACGGGTGTGAAGAGAGTGTTGATATAACGGTAACAACCATCACAATTGGTTAAAAAATATGCATTCCATTATATTAGGCAATAATTAAGAGTAGGCAAAGTGGTTTTGTCATGTAAAAATCCTATCAAATGTCTTACATTGCAACGAGTACAGTCAGGGTGCCGCGAACCCTGCAGTACCTCCACAGACCCCGGATTGAGAACCCCTGCAGTACCTCCACAGACCCCGGATTGAGAACCCTGCAGTTCCTCCACAGACCCCGGATTGAGAACCCCTGCAGTACCTCCCCAGACCCCGGATTGAGAACCCCTGCAGTTCCTCCACAGACCCCGGATTGAGAACCCCAGTGCATTTTCCCAGAACCCTCCCAGACCCCGGATTGAGAACCCCTGCAGTACCTCCACAGACCCCGGATTGAGAACCCTGCAGTACCTCCACAGACCCCGGATTGAGAACCCTGCAGTACCTCCACAGACCCCGGATTGAGAACCCCTGCAGTACCTCCACAGACCCCGGATTGAGAACCCCTGCAGTACCTCCACAGACCCCGGATTGAGAACCCTGCAGTACCTCCACAGACCCCGGATTGAGAACCCCTGCAGTACCTCCACAGACCCCGGATTGAGAACCCCTGCAGTACCTCCACAGACCCGGATTGAACCCTGCAGAACAGACCCCGGATTGAGAACCCCTGCAGTACCTCCACAGACCCCGGATTGAGAACCCCTGCAGTACCTCCACAGACCCCGGATTAAGAACCCCCTGCAGTACCTCCACAGACCCCGGATTGAGGACTCCTGCAGTACCTCCACAGACCCTTGATTGAGAACCCCTGCAGTACCTCCACAGACCCCGGATTGAGAACCCCTGCAGTACCTCCACAGACCCCCGGATTGA